>NW_027110535.1:168296-177847 GCF_000696795.3 Halyomorpha halys
CCTGATAATCCTCCGAGGCGTCTGAAAAGAAGATGGCCACGAGACCTTCTAGTTTAAATTAATGTTTGAAGTAACACCAATGGGTGGTTCCTTCCCAACATTTTCAAGTGTATATGAAACATACTACATATTTACTTATTGTATTCAGTTGTAAATTACAATAAATAAATAATTAAAAAAAAAATTGTTTTTTTTTAGTAACCTCCTATTATTTATTTTAACAACTATAACTATACTAATACTAGAATCAATCCAAACAAATTTTTTTTCATTTTTGCAATCACAACATCTATGTTTTTTTATCAATGTTGCATTCTTTTTTTGCAAAAACCACTTCCAACTGACCGGACTATACGTCGTCGTTGGAACAGACCTTATGTTTCTGAAATAGTTGCTCAAAAACATCGATGTATTTTCGGAAATGTATTGTAAGGAACGATATTTTAGAAACATCGATGTTTTTTTTAGTAGATGTCGGATTCATTGTTTAAAAAAACACTTCTGACGGGCCTTAGGACGCGGGATCGTTGGAACAGACTTTATGTTATTCAAATGGATGTTCAAAAACATCGATGTTTTTTGGGTAATGTATTGTGAGTAACGATATTTTAAAACATCGATTTTTTTCGGTAATGTATTGCAAGCAACGATATTTTAAAAACATCGATGTTTTTTTTAGACAATGTCAGATTCTTTGTTTAAAAAAACACTTCTGACAGGGCGTAAAATGCGTGATCGTTGGAACAGACCTTATGTTATTCAAATTGATGTTCAAAAACATCAATGTTTTTTGGGTAATATATTGTAAGTAACAATATTTTAAAACATCGATGTTTTTTGTAGTTGATATAGGATTCTTAGTTTCAAAAACCACTTCTGACAGGCCTTAGAATACGGGATCGTTGGAACAGACCTTATGTTTCTGTAATAGTTGTTCAAAAACATCGATGTATTCTGGGTAATGTATTGTAAGCAACATTATTTTAATATTGAACATTGATATTTCACAACATCGATGTTTTTTTATCAATGTTGCATTCTTTTTTGCAAAAACCACTTCCGACTGGCCGGACTATACGTCGTCGTTGGAACAGACCTTGAGTTACTGAAATGGTTGTTCACAAACATCGATGTATTTTTGGCAAAGATTTGTATGCAATGGTATTTTAATATTGAGCAAAGATATTCTAAAACATCGTTGTTTTTCTAGTCGTAATTTATCTCTATCTAACGACATAGCGTGGAGGTTGGAGGTACTTTATTATTCGACCGCATTGTTGATAGGAATCTATTTATACTGTTAATTTTTGGTTTTCATTTAGTTACTTTTGGAAAAAAAAAATGAAAAATTGGGACAAAACAACGATGTTTAGAAAATATCGGCTTAAAAACATCGATGTTTAGAAAACATCGGCTTAAAAACATCAATGTTTTGGGTAAAACATCGATGTTTTCAAAACATCGGCATCGATGTCGCATCCGTAATAGGGAGGGACCGCTTCACGGGAGGGTGAATTTATTTATCCTTATATATGTTTTCAGTAGGAGTGGGGAGTTTCCGCCAATATAGGGATCAATCAGCTGATCTTACTCTCCGTCAGCTGATATCTCAGTCTATCTGCTGATATCGTACTCCATCAGACCGTAACTTATATATATGTATATATAATTATATCTATAGCTATATGTATAAATTAGTGTAAAATATTCTGTAATTATTATTATCATGATTTCAAAACTTATTCTTTACTTCATTTAATGCTGTAAACGAAAGGAGTTTTGATTATAATATAATCATCTCTTTCTTAAATTAAAGAGCTACTTGTTTTTGTCAGATCATCGTACAGCTTACGTTTGTTTTAGACTTTAATTAAAATGAGTTTCTTTCCTTTCGTCGACTTTTTATATCTCAAAGAAGAATAAAAATCAGAGAAATGCGAAGAAAAAGAGGGTTACTAGTTGTTATGAAAAGTACAAAGAGCTTTAATGAAGAAAGATCCCTTTTAAATATCCTGGATTAAACAAACATTACAATTAGCTCATGAGACTAAACTTTTTTGATACTGTTGTGACACTGTTCATTTCTTTTAAGAAAACATAAATCCTTTTATTTCCCCTAATTAAATCTAATTAAATTGTACGCACTTAGGCTTAGGATATAATACGACTTTGATATTTTTTTTTCTTTCTATTAATATAATTTCATAAATTATTTATTTTATAAAGTACTGTGTAAAAAATGTAGCTTTCTTATTTCCGAAAAAAAGTTCACTGATAATCAAATTAATATTTTTAAACTTTAACTGTTTAATTTTAAATAAAAAGCTCTGTCCTGTCAAACTAAATCCATTGCGTTCACAATCATAATTTGTTTTTTTTATTTTGAAAGGTTTAAATGGAAATAAATAATAAAGATATATAAAAATAAGTTTTATTTCACATTTTCTGTCACTGCTTTTAAGCTGATCGTAATTGGAATCAGTGGTCGAAACTTTTCATTTTTCGTCTTTATTTTGACGATTTACAATATCCAGTTAAAAAAATATGAAATATTGCTTGTGTACTCCAAGAATAATAATTGAAAAAATTTATGTTATCTCACAAAAATAAGGCGTTCACAATTTTGATTTGAAAAAAAAAAAGAAATATTAGAGAAAGTAAATAACAAAAAATATAAAACAAGTAGTAATCCATGGAACAGGTATGGGAAAGATAACCTCACACTATTATTATTATGGAAGTAAGGTTCTGCAAGATCCCAGGCCTCCACTACCACAGGAAACCAATCTACACGTTCTCTTCCTTTCTTTTTCCGTCTTTCAATATTTTAAAGCTTCAAATCCTCCTCCACATCATCGCAGACGTCCTCTTTTCCGTTTTCCATCTGGTTTGCCATAACCCATCTTTTTGGGTGTCCTTTCATCGGGCATTCTCTTAACGTGTCCTTATTCTTGCTCCCTTGACTAAAGCCACGATGATAGGTTTCCCAAACAGATTCATTAATTCCTCATTCCTTCTTCTTACCAAATTCCATTCTCCAAGACACCTACCAATAAACTTCTCAATACCTTTCTCTCCAGGAGTTGAACATCTGTTCCGCTTTTCTTGTTTCTCACCCATAGATCACTACTGGTCTAACGATGGTTTTGTAAATGACCACTCTCATCCTTTTAGAGAGAGCTCTAAGATTCTTATTTATCTAAGATTTTCTGCAGTGAGAAATAACATTTATTTCCTCCAGCTACGCTGGCCTTTATTTCGCTCTCTATTTTGTTATAATAGCCAGGCTTCCCGTATAATTTAATTTGTTTACAAAACTGAAACTGTGGTCTCTGACGTTACTTCGCCATTCTCGTCTTGAACTTAAGCCTCACACAAAACAGATATAATTAGTAAAATAGGCTTTTAAAATAGCAATTAAGAATTTTACTCAAGATAGAACTTAAGTAATCAGTTATTAATACCAAACATGCAAGAAGGGCGGTAAACAATACAATTGTCAAGTTTTACAGTGTTAAATAAAATGGTAATTAAATATAAACATTTTCAGTGATGTAAGCAGTGGGAGTTACTAATTATAAGTATGTTTTTGGAGACATTTTTTTCAAAATTAAATAACAAAATTTCGAGCATAAATTTAACTATAATGAAAAAGCTAGGTGTATTAAAGGTATGAAAAATACCTTACGGACATAAAAAAAGGAAAAAAAATATTTCAAACCTTGGTAACTGTTTTTTTAAATTGAATTAAGTACGAAATAACGAACTTGCATTTAATTAATAAAATAAATAATTTGAATTAGGAAGGCTAATAATTTCCAAAATTAAAAAATAACTAAAAACAGATAAGGCGTTTAATTTTATTTCATCTGAATATATATTAATTTCATTTAACAGTTTCCAACAAAAAAAAAAAAAAAAAAAATGGCCCTAGCAGTTCTAACAGTCGGATTCACATAATTCGTGTGGGATTTCGTTTTCGTTACTTCACAGTAACATACCTTCGAAACTTCCGTTACCTAGTCCTCGCGGGTTGTATAGTGTTAATCTGAGTGATTTTTCGTTGTTAATAATATTATTATTATTATTAAGTGGATTACAGAAAATGTTATTCTATGATTTTACAATAATTAAATACCAACATTTGTGCGTTTTATGAGGAGGCTTTCCTACACCAGCTGTGCGCCATTTTTACCCTTGGTGTTCATGGTACACAATTATATACTCAAATTTATCATGTTTTCACTCTTCTTACCGGACAGTGGTGTAACCAAATATCTCGTGTCTACAACAAGAAGTTAGGAGGACGTTCCTATAGGAATTATACCGAACAAAACAGACTTCAACATTCAAGCGGAATGAACAAATGCGAGCGAATTTGTTTATGGGGATGTTGACATCTCCTGTGAGATATTCTTGGAGTAGGCCACACTTTTTTTATTATTCCTGGGGTACGGCATACATTGTGTTTCTGGTTTATAACAAACATTTAAAAATAGATATTTTTTCAACCAAAAAAATATGTTTTATGTACCTTATTATTGTATTATTTGATGGATTGACAATTCATTCTGCGAAAAAGGCTTTTTAAACGGAGAAATCCAATTAGCAATTTTTTTTCTATCAGACTAAATTTAAAAAAAAAACTTCTACGTTCGGAAGCCTTCTAGAACCTCTAAGGACTAAAAAGAACGGGTGACAATGGTACATCATTTCTATCCTTGGAACCGATGAGTAAAAAATTAATATTCTATCGCTTAATATTGTACTAAGTCATATTATATACAGGTATTATTAGGTATTATATTATATAGGTAGTATATTACGTTGAGGAATAAAAACAAATGAAAAACTGTACCATAGTCACCACACTTTACTGTCTTAAATTAATATCGTAGCGTTATATATTCAGTAATTGATTTTTTAATATAAGCATGAAATCAATATTAATAAATCAGATAATTACATTATAAAAAATATTACATATATTTTTAAAAATAATTTATTTATTGTTATTTACAACTGTATACAATTATATACAACTAGAGAATTTGCTATTAGATATAAAATGACGTGATACAAACATGTTGAGAATCTAACCACTGGTAGAACTCCGATAACGTTGCTAAAGAAGAGGATCTCGGGGCCATCTTCTTTTCAGACGCCTTGGGGGATTATCAGTTATTGAAGAAGTCAGGTTAGAAACAAGTGGGTTTGGGTGGTTGGGAAGTTTATCATGGAAGGATTGGTATCTGGTTCTGGCCAAATCGGCAATATATGGAACATTGAGGTCCTGATGGATAATTTCATTTGTGACAAATTAAGAATTAATGATTTTGGACTGTAAGGATTGGATAAGTGTGGAATTCGATGGTTTAGTGGAGCCGCAAAGTCAACTCCGTACATTGAAGTTTTGACATAAATCAGTTATTAAAAGTCAACCTACGAAAATACTTCTTTAATACTATATTATATTCTAATTATCTGAAAACGAATTCATTTGTTAATAATAATTAGGTTTTAGAACTCTGAAATTTAATTAGGATGGTTGAAGTTTAGGAAATTTTAAAATAATGAGAATAGCGCTCCAGTTTCAAGCGGCGGTTGCCCAGTTTTCTCTAAAGTGGCTACAGCCTATCCGACCCAGAAGTTCTCAGTTTAACATTGACTCTCCCTTAAAGCTAGGGGCTTGCCCTTATATCCCTTCAAACCCAAGTAGCCTGGGATAAATAATTGGTCCGAGTTCTCTGATCTAACTTAAGCCCTTAGAGACCAGAGATTACGCTTTGAAAAACAATATTCTAAGACATTTACTTTGAATTAATAATTTATTGTTAATTATTTATTCAATATTTTTAATAATAAAACGAAAAAAAAATTACCTGCGAGCATCACGCAACTTTCCTTTATATTACCTTATTACTTTGAGTTGAAATTAATTTCTGTTCAAGTCATGTGATATATATTTCCTACATATAAAAGTAAAAGAAAAAATTGACTATTATCATAGTAACTTTAGCAACCCAATTCATTTATGTAATTCAACCAGGACCAACGGTATATGAGATATATCTACTTTGATAATTTCAAATAAACTAAATTAAATCATATTTCTTTAGAAAAAAAAGTTTTACAAATTCGAAATTTATGCCCTTTTTTTACTGATCACATGAGGATTAGATCTAGCTGAACTTTGACAAAGTCATTCGAAAAAAAAGGTATAAAAGAATTAAATCGATTATATATAGTGAGATGTAAGATAAATTAATTTTGGCAAATATGTTACTGTAATATCCCGGCATATTCCTACCTCAAATACTTAAATTAATTTGCTTTCACCTGTTTATTTTAACTTACTCATAAGGTTTTTGACCTTAAGTTTTCTCAGGTTTTCAAGAAAAAGTCGTACAAAACTGACCTAGCCTGTTAAATCAAAGTTGTCCTGGGGGGGGGGAGGGGAGATAGGGGAATTGACTTTTATTTCATATCGTTCGGAATGAACATTTAATTAGAGTTCTCACAGAATGGTCACATAAAAACATCAGATAAGTATTTCACTGGTTACCTTCAAGTACCAACGGTAGAAAAAGGTTGTATTAAATTTGATTTATGAGTCTTTATTAGTTGGTGTGTTGTTTTTCTTTTTAAGAGGTATGGAAAAAAAGGATTGAACATTGACCCCCCCTCTCCCTCCCCCTCCCGACCGTGGTTAGATTAAGGTATTAACCACTAGATAAGCTTAGATATCCGGTCATAGATATAACAATGGAGAAAGGAAATAATAAACAAAATGGTTAAAGAATGATAATTTCACTGATTCATTACTAAACTCTTATTCTGATCATCCTAAATATTAAATAAATGGTACAGATAATAAAATAATTAGTATTTTATTATAAAATAATTTATACCAAAATTTAATAATAATTGATAATATTGACAGGGGATATATTTTAGAAAGAAATAAAATATGTAAATTTGTAAAATGAGAATAATTTCTACATCCATGCATGTATTAACTAATTTATAAATTTAATACAAATTATAAATATTAACCGGGGAAGGATTACAAAATGCTAATATAAAACTGAATAAAAACGTTAAAGATAAAAATAGAAATATTTTTAGTTTGAATAAAGATAATAATTTAGTAAAGGATGATAAGTAATGTAAAACAAAAAACAACTATAATTAAAGTTTATTATAAAATGAAATATATTCTAAAATTATCTATATGATTTGTATATTAGGAATGGATAGTAACAATAAATAAATTGACAATTTTTTTTATAATTTATTTGTTGTTATTTACAACTGTATAAAAATATATACAACAAGTAAATTTGTTATAGGTGACATAGTGACATGATACAAACATGTGGAGAATCTACCTGTTGAAAGAACTCCAATAACATTTTTAGGGAGAGAATCTTGAGGCCATCTTCTTTTCAGACGCCTTGGAGGATTATTAGGTAATGAAGAAGCCAGGTTAGAGACAAGTGGATTTGGGTGATTGGGAAGTTTATTATGGAAGGAACGGTATCTGGTTCTGGCCAAATCGACAACATATGGAATATTGAGGTCCTGATGGATGACTTCATTTGTGACAAAGTAAGGAGCGTTAAGGATTTTACGAACGATGGACTGTAAGGATTGGATTCGGGAGGACTTTGATGGTTTAGTGGAGCCCCAAAGCTCAACTCCGTATGTCCAGATAGGCCTTAAAATTGTTATGTAGATCAGTCTTTTGTAATGGATTGGCAATTTTTTAAAAATTTATTTATTTAATGTAATTTACAACTGTACAAAATAATACAATAGATAAATATGTAGTATGTTTCATATACACTTGAAAATCTTGGGAAGGAACCACCCATTGGTGGTACTTCAAACATTAATTTAAATTAGAAGGTCCGTGGGCATCTGGATTGGCAATTTAGACCGTTGTCTAGTAAATGTTGTAATAGTCGGAATCTTTTTAGTCTTGTATGAGGATTTCATGTAAGTTATTTGTCCAGATAAAATTTAATATTTAAAATAGTCTTTAAACATTGTAAAAAAAAAATTTCTATATTAAGAAAACATCACAAAATTTAGGAAGACAGTAAACAAATCGTAAACCAACAAATGCTAGGTACTAGCCAACCATAATATTGGTAATGATCAGGAATTTAATTATAATAAAGTAAAGATTTTATATACAAGAAAAACAATAGAACTATAGAATGTTTAAAATGAAAATATAACGTGAAAAATATAAAAGATATGTTACTCTTTAAATCAGATATCAAAAATTTTGGGCTATACTGTGTTGATATTATTAAAAAATCGAAATAAAAAAAAAATTACATTTTCATGTTAAGTAGAGTAGAGGGAGAGTAAATATTGGTACAGGATAATGGGAGGGATAGAGAGAATAAATAAGCAGTTCAGTCTAATATAACGATTTCCAGAAGCGAGTTATTAAAACATATCTTATTAGATGGATAAATTCTTTCAAAATAATTAAATAGTGATAATTAGGTAGAAATGGTGGTTACTAATTACTAAATGAAATTATTAAAGGAGCCATTATTAAATAAGATATTGGATTTATATCCACAAAAGAACGAAAATACTTATTTTTATAATTAAAATGTACCCAGGACATTTATTTAAAGAATTTTTAGCCTATTGTTAATTTATGGAATATAATGTCAGATATGGAATATAATCATTATAAGTCAAATATGATTTAATAGTGATGATAAATGTTAATATTAAAAGAATAATTGAATATAAATATGTGTGTGAACTTTTATTTCGGTTGGCTGTAGACCTTTGGCCACCGGGTTTGGCCCGAACCAGTCTTCTCCACGCTTGTCTGTCTTGGTATACTGCTGCATGAAGCTCTTTCACATCTTCGTGGATTCTGTCCATCCATCTGGTTTTTGGCCTCCCTCGCGCTCTCTTGCCAAGTATTATGACATTCATTGTTGTGTAGAGGCGTCCTGATGGATTACTCCGAGCCATATGTCCTGTCAATCTTAACCTCTATACCTTTATATTGTGAGATATTGACTGACCAGTCACTACAAAGTTCTTTACTGTTACTGTTTACAGTTTACTGTAAGTTCTTCTCCTCCACGAGTTAAGGCTCTGATCCCAGATCACCCCTGTAATTGTGTGGAGGACTTTTCGTACATATATCTCGATTCTGCTTTTGAGGGTACCAGTTAGAGCCCAGATCTCGCAGCCATATATCATAGCTGGCTTCGTTATGGTATTGTACACCATTAGCTTCAGATTTTTATAGATTTTTTTCAGGATTTCAGTATTCTTGACAGAGTGAAGAAGGCTATGGTGCTGGTCTATCTCCTCTGGATAGGATCCGTAGGGGGTTTATTATTACCTTTTGTTCAAGTATTGCCTTATTGCCTTTGCAGTAAATGAGATGTGGACATGATAATCAAGTATGATAGGGAAAAAAAGTAATTTAATAATAATTGTCTGTTGAACAGATTCGACACTTAGGACTCCTTGACAAGAGACTTACTTGGAATTCACACACA
>NW_027110535.1:178067-183314 GCF_000696795.3 Halyomorpha halys
ATCCCATTCGTTGCAGATTTGACCCAAAACAGATATGCGTCTTTTCATTTCAAACTCCTTAACCATCCTAACCCATTAATTCTTAATCTTTCATCCTTAACAATCCCTGATAATCTTCCGAGGTGTCTGAAAGGAAGATGGCCACGGGACGTTCTAATTTAAATTAATATTTGAAGTACCACCAATGGGTGGTTCCTTCCCAAGACTTTCAAGTGTATATGAAACATACAACATTTAATACAAATTTACCTATTGTATTATTTTGTACAGTTGTAAATTACATTAAATAAAAAAAAAACTAAAAAAAAACTATTAACTTAAACTAAACTGCTCCTAGTCGAACATGTTAGATTTTAAAATATATCAACTACCACTGTAACATGTTCATTAAAATGAAATAGATCAGTCACCACCCTAGGATGGTTAAACTTGTTCAATTTTGATTTCCAACAATGTTCTGAGGTTCTTCTTGTCCAAGAATACTGCAGTTGACAAGAGACCATGTGAGAAGCCATAACCAACCTGAGAAGATACAATAAGTGCTTCTTGTTTATTAGTTTCTAGACGTGAATTTGGGTTGGTTAAGGGAGAAAAACATTAACCGGACTTTTGATAACTCGAAAGGTTGGGTTATAAATATATGTGTGTGAAGAAAGATTCCCAACTGCTAAAAGTTTTCTCAGATTTTCCTTAGAGAATTAACTGTGAACATTTACCTTAATTAATTGTCAACTCTGAGCCCGTGTCCAGCCATAATTTATACTACAAGATGTCTTCCTCTACCTTCTTCCACTTTCCATTTCTCTTGTCCCAAAATTAGTTTACTACTTTTCAAAAAGTAAGAGGATCTTAAAAAAAAAAGTAAATATTATTAAATAAAAAGTTTATGTTAATTTATTTACCTACTTTGTGAAAGAGTTGGACAAATCTTATTCGATTGACGAGAGACGAATACTTTTTTAATCGTAAATTTTCTACTCAAATAATCGATTATTCGTAAAAAAAAATATGATTACCATCCGAATACTTTTTTATTTAATTTTCTACTCGAATGTATCAACAATTCGAATAACCATTTGAATAATTTTGTATTCATCAATTTTATGGACGAATAATTTCTTATTCTAAAAAATTAAATGATTACACGCGATTTAAACAACATAAACATCAGTGAAGACTAAAATGACTTTATTCTTACATATTTAGAAGTACTACATGTTACTATTACTCTAACTCTAAATCTAACAGTTACTGTGGCTATTACTGTTACTCTGTCTCTTAGCTATCTAGTGCTAGGAAATATATATGTACACTTGAGAAGAGGGGGTTGTAAGAATAATAAAATAGGAGAAGGGGTTTGGACCAATCAGATAATTTAGGAAATTAGGCGGAACCTAGAGACCCTATGAAATTAGAAATAAATATCTGGGAGGGGGAAAAGGGCGTGACTAGAAACAAGGTGTCAGGCTTTCAAGAAATTGGTTGAAGGTTGGGTCTGCGATGGACTTGTGAGAACTGACTTACATGTGTTAAACATAAAATAGTTAGACTGATGCAAGTCCATTGTGAGATGACAGCTTATACCTGCCTAAGTATCAGCCCTTGCCTTCTACATTGATGTTGGATACTAACACGATTTCAATAAGGAAAGGTCACTTCCTCTATGGTCAGAGTCTTCCAAAATGTGCCAGATGTCTATAGTTAATACTTTATAGTTTATAATGATAGTCTATTTATAATAATAGCTGTTAAATACCATAGCGTTCGTTAACTCGGGGAGCACGAAAATGATATCGATTTTAAGGTCGCGTATCGATTTATTTTAACTTTTCTGATTTCTAATATAATGGTTCCTATTATATGCTTCTTAAGACGCAGAAAACGAAAATTCTATCGATTTATTTCAACTTTTCTGATTTCTTACATATTAGGGCCCTCTTTTATGTTTCTTAAGACGCAGAAAATGCTATCGATTTCATGGTCGTGTAACGATTTATTTTAACTTTTCGTTTTTCTTACATATAAGGGTCCATTTTTAGGTCTATTTTTATTGCGACCTTAAAATCGATAGCAATTTCGTGTTCCGTGTGTTAAGAAACATATAAGAGGACCATAATATATTAGCAATCAGAAAAGTTAAAATAAATCGATGCGCGATCTTAAAATCGATAGCATTTTCGTACTCGTCTGAAAATGTGTAATGGGACCCTCATACGTTAGAAGTCAAAAATGATAAAAAAATAAGTGAAATAAAAAAAAAATCTAATTGTTATTCGAATAATATTGTATTCGACTATTTTTTTTATTCGATTGAAATAATATTTCAAATATTCGAATACAGAAGTATTCGGATTGTTTAGTCTTATTTTTATTCAAATAAAAATTTATTCGTCTCTCATCAATCGAATACTGATTACCTAACTCTGCTTTGTGAATCGCAAATATAATGATGATAATTGAAAAAAATGAGGACAATATTATTTTTCAAACTGTTTTTTCGTACCAATCTCATGCTGTTTGTTTCACCCATGTTTTTTTCCCTTTTGTATTGTAAATTACAAAAAGGACCTTTCAAGTAAAGAGCACACTGTATTTTTACAATTAAAGAGTTCTCTCCCAAAAAAAGGTATACTATTCACCAATTACTTCATGTGGTACTGTTTTGTCGCAAAATAAATAATTCTTTTGTTTTGCATCAGAACTTTGTAGCACCAAACATGAGTTTTCAATTTGGGTAGATACAACTGTAATGGGCCTCCAGAAGAAGGGAATTAATTTAATATATAACAATATTTGTTGGTTCGTATTTCTTGAACTACCATACCGATCATTCGATTGTGATAACTGTTTTCGCTAAATGTTCACGATTTTTTAGGGAAGTAAGGCTGGTCTGATTTTTTATGTAAAAAAATTATGCATTTTGGGCGCATAGATGAGAAAGTACACATTTTTTTCATCGTTATTATATGCCGATCGATTTGTATCTTCCTGAGGAGTAAGAAATGATATTACTGATTTTATAAGGTGATTTTTTTTCACTAAAAAAATTTTAAAAAACAAATCATTGTTTGGATTTTATTAAATTAGGCCATTTTTTTTTACTATGGAGAAGGAGAAGGGGGTAGGAAGGAGACAGAAGATCTATGTCGCACTAAAATAATAATACTGGTGCTATAAAGAAATACTGGATTATTCAATATAAATAAAAGTGCAGATTATTTCCGTATAATTTTGAAAAACTCTTCTGAAGGTAGCACACGTGCAGACATCCCTAACTGTATGGGGAGCCCGTTTCATTTCATTTCTCTCCTTGAATTTACAACTTAATTGGCTCACAAGCCTCAACCCCAATCACCTCATCACTGAGCGAATTAAAACTTTTGTCGGTGGAAATTCGTATGCCTAAAGGTGGCCTAACTCTTCTCCTTAATGAAATAACACAAGATCTAAGGTGCTGCGTTCTCTTTTGAATCAATTATTAAACGACTGCCTGAAAAGTACTAACACGAAAATTAGCATTGCGGTACGCTTGTAACTCTTCGTCTTAACGAATTTAGTCCATGGATGTTCCTTTGCAAAGGTATATAAGGGCCTCCTTTATTAAGGTTTTGTCTTTTGTAAAATACTTAGTATGAAATATTAAAAAAAAAAAACTACTCTGAACCTGTGTTTATTTACAACACTACTTATAGAAACAACGAATACTTTAAACTTATTTGAATTGTTAACAAAGCACGTTTTTTATAGTCGATAATCTTCAGTGTGTATTTGTTTTTTTAAATGGAAATTCGAATACTTAAAATGGCTCCATAGACTACTTCGTCTCAGAATTGTTGAGTTAGATGGTTCATCGTTTCTATGGGTATTTGGTAATTTAAAAAAAAATTATTCTATATTTTAAAAAAAAATCTGCCCATATCCATCTGTCTCATCAAATAGCCACTGAGAGCTGAGAAAAAAAATACTCTGAAACTACATTACTTTGTACTTCGAATGGGGGAAAAGATATCGACCATAACATTTCTTCTAGACCAGATTTTAATTCATAACCGTTTTCTGTCGTAGCATTATTCTACGGAACCAAATTCTAACTCAGCCCGATTATTTTATATGTTAGGTGTAAAGTATTTAGTTATAAAAGAAAAACTAAACTACTAAACAATTTTTTTTACAGATATTTAAATTTTAAACCACGTAGAAATACCGTAGAAAAACCCTCAAAATCATGCTTAAATGTATCCGAGAGTACTGGCTGAAGGGCAGTTTTATGATTTTTTTTTTTTTTATTTATTTATTTAATGTGATTTACAACTGTACAAATTATAAATGCAAAAAGTAAATATGTTGTATGTTTCATTTACACTTGAAAATCTTGGGAAGGTCCCTTTACAAAGGTCTATAAAGGCCTCCTTTATTAAGGTTTTATCTTTTGTTGAATACTTAGTATAGTATAGTATAAAATGTTTAAAAACAAAACAAAAAACTACTCTGAACCGGTGTTTATTTACAACGCTGCTTATCGAAACAACGAATGACAATTCTTTGAATTGTTAGCAAAGCACGTTTGTTATAGTCGATAATCTTCTGTGTGCATCAATTTTATTAAATGGAAATTCGTACATCAGGTTTCAATTGTAAGAAATGATCATCAATAATCATGAACATGGAAAATTCAAAAGAACAACTGAATTTTTTGCAATTTACATAACATGTTTTTCCACTTTTCCATCGTTACTAGATTCATTATAACAAAAATATATTTATATTATTTTTTCAACTAGAAAGATAGGTCACTACCAGTGATGCGGCGAGAGGGATGCGCTGGGATCTTTTGAGCTCTGCTCTACCCCTCACACGCGGGGGATAGAGTGGGCTCAGGGATCCTCAGGTCGACTGAGTAAATATTGTATATAGGAGTATAAAATGTGACTAGAGATTCTTCTATTTTTATCATTATTATGTTTGATTATGTTCATTTTCTTTATCCTTCTGTTTGTATATATTTTAAGAGAGATTTTATTTATTTTATGTACTTTTTTTTTCTTTCTTATTTTATTTTATTTTAGTATGAATATGATCGTTCACCACTATTACCTGTTGCCCACAACGGTGTAGCAGATTGTAATATTTATCAATAAATAAAGTTCGATTATAAAAAAATATATATATTTTTAAAATATTCATTGTTTAAAATAGAAAAAAAAATTATTACTTTTAAAATGATTTTTTTTTTTACATTTTAGTGGT
>NW_027110535.1:183364-185587 GCF_000696795.3 Halyomorpha halys
ATTTTTTTTATTATTATTATTTTTTTTTTAAGGAAACATAAAATCATATTAGTTTTTAGCTTAGTCTCAATACCAACCCTCAAATACCATTTTTCAATGAAAATAAAAATTAGAAATTTTTCACCTTGATTTATTTGGAGGAATTTTATTTTTATTCTGGTGATCGTTGTTCATATAATCATTTTTAACTCTTCTTAACTCTTTTTAACTCTTCTTCGTTCTTAACTGCACTTTATCATATTCCTTCGTTACTACAACCGTTGGAAAGCTGAATGTCTTCTCCTTTAACCTACATTATGAAGAAATATTTGACAAAATCATAGATAATTTTTCAAAATAAGGAGACTAAAACGTCTAAATTAGACTAGTATTAACAATTACACAGCGAAGTAAGCTGTTACCATTTATGTTACGATAGTTACCGTCTCATCGCTTCATTTATATATTAACTAATAAAAAAGTTTCAATAGTGTTTAATTAGTGTATACTCATCCTCAATATAGCAATAGCAAAGCATTGCTGGGTGTTCAGGCCACTTTTGTCCCATTACCTTAATTTGATAAATGTATACTAATTTTTGTACCAAACCTTAGCACGAAAGCTTTTAGTTACTTGATTTCGTACGTTTACTCGTTAATAATGTCATGAGGTAAACGTGGATTCAGTTCTTGTCTGCAGATTCTTTCATAGACGGATTTTCTTTTCTCCAGTATCATCGCTGCGCTTACTATGCATTGGTTTTGCTGATTTGGACTCAACGTGAAATAGGGCAAGAGGACCAACATTGTTATGGATCTGCTTCTGGCTGTGGACCAAGAGGGAAAGGCTTGGATTACCAGTGGCTCCCTAGGGGTTTTCCAATTGAAATTGGACTGTCCCTTTTCAATTGATCTTGCCGTGCGAAGCAGTAACTTTCTAGTAAATCGGGATTAACGTTGCGTATAATCGGGTAATGCGTACAACCGCACACATTGTCCAAATTCACTAAGACTATTTGTCATGTGCTTCATATATATTTTATCCAGCCTTGGTATGGGAGCAACAACTCTGTAAGATGTACAAAAAATTTGTTGGAATACAAGACCACTCAAGACATCCAATAATCAGAGCTATGCTAAAAGCAAACAAAATCAAATGAAAATGACTAAAAATGGATGAAAGAGTAATAAAGTTTTGCTTTAACATTGGTAAATCCGACGAAAAAAATTTAGATTTTTTTCATGGTGGGGAACAGCCAAAAATTAATATTGAACGCATTCAATCCTTTCAGTCCAATCTCCTTCGAACAATAGTCAATACTGGTTAATATCCCATTTGTCTCAGACTTAATTAATCCAAATTGACCACATCCCAACAGAAATTCACTTATCATACTAATCCCCAGCACAATCCTTATCAAGATAGTACCATTGTCTTGGGTTATTTCCTCTACTACGGTCTTCCTACGTACTGTTCCATAGCTAATAGGGTTGTTACAAAGTAATCCCAGTCTACGGTATAGTCTATGGAATATGTCAAAAACGAAATAAAATAAAACTTTTTTTATGTTAGTTAAACTAATGTTACAATAAAGGAACTATATTAAGTACAAATCCACTTAAAGGTTGTGTAGAGAAAGGTTACGATAAAAAAAAAACAGCTGACCACAAACAAATATCATAAAAAAAAACAATACAAAAGGAAACGTACTTAGATTCATTATATTTGTCAAAATAATTGACACAAAGGAATAAAATTTTATTATCACCATTATAACTCATAGCGAAATAAAAAAATATCAAAGTTAATGTGATGAGTGTAGTTTACGAACTTTTTTCTGGCCGATAGGATTTTTTTTTACCTATACAGCCCCATGGTTGGAATGTCAATATTCGTTGCTTGGCGCCGCCGCGAAATAAATACCGACACTAGTGGGAATCGAACCCACAACCCTCTGAACCAAGCGCTCGTGGACCATCGCCCCAGCACGCTCAACTATAAGCATCTATAAGCGATACAATTATTATTATTTTTTAAAATTTATTTAATGCAATTTACAACTGAACACAATAATACAATAAGTAAATATGTTGTATGTTTCATATACACTTGAAAATCTTGGAAAGGGACCCCTATCGGTGGTAATTCAAACATTAATTTAAATTAGAAGGTCCCGTGGCCATCTTCTTTTCAGACGCCTCGGAGGATTATCAGGGATTGTTAAGGATGAAAGATTAAGAATTA
>NW_027110535.1:185905-199498 GCF_000696795.3 Halyomorpha halys
AAGTAAGTCTCTTGTCAAGGAGTCCTAAGTGTCGAATCTGTTCAACAGACAATTATTATTAAATTACTTTTTTTCCCTATCATACTTGATTATCATGTCCACATCTCATTTACTGCAAAGGCATTAAGGCAATAATCAATTCATGAAAAGGTTTATAATTAATTTATTCGATCTAGTTCAGAATATTTACATTCAACTTCAATTAAGTTATAAATCTTGAATGCCGATAGAAATATGGCTTGTATCGAGATTATTAGAATCGAAAATATTAGAGTTTCTACAGGTTGTAGGTTATTTAATTTATTTATTTTTTAATAATAATGCCAATATATAATGTAATACTATTTTAAGTTAGAGGTTACAAAATTTCCAGGGTTTTTGATCAGGTACAGATGTGATAGTGGCGACGATGATCCTTCCACCTCCAGAGGCGTGTTCCTTTGAGGATAAAGTAACAACTCAGCTTTTTGGAGCACCTTTCAAAATGCATCTTCATTCAGGCCTGCTGTGTTCGGAATATCAAAGTAGCTTTAAGAATAACTCCTGAGTAAAATCCGCGCTCGCCGTATAATATAAATAATACATTTACATAATGTAATTTATATTTTTTCCACCTAAAATCGACTCCGGGAAGCTTCTTACGTTTCAATGGTGTTGAGGCAAGGGTTTATTTTGAATGTATCTTTATAATTTAAAATAAAATTTAATACTGTCTTAGAACATCTCTCATTCTGTTTAACTGTATGTGTCTTACTTGTTCTATTTTGATATTTATGCGACACACCCATCTACAGTACAGAATATTATAACTAGGAAACTCTGTTGTGAAATAATATATCTCTACTATAGAAATTATTATTATAAATAAAATTAAGGGAAATTAAATGGACTAATTGTTAAATACCGTTGAGCTGAAGAGGTACCTAGTCCCAATATTCTCTGTGTACACATCTTTATATTTATTATAACAATATTTCTCTCTTCCACCCTCAAAGCTATTATATAATTTATTTCAAAATTTTAAAATGACGAATTCTAAAATCTGTAATAAATTTGTTGTCCAAGAAACCACATAATTAAAAATTAATTAAAACCTGTACCACTACAACCCATAAAAGTATTTTCATGAACGCTAGTTCATCCTCAACCACCGAGTTATTTTAATTTAAAAATTTAAGTTAGTTATTTAAAAATTAATAAAAATTATAAAATAACGTGTATTTTCGTTGCCAACTTAGAATATTTTTTTTTACGATTGTAATACTTACCCTTATTGTATATTTATCATATAAAGTCAAAGTATAAAACATAAAACAATCTCAAATAAGTATGGATATGAACTAATATTAATAAAAAAATGTCTTATACTCCAAAGCATGCACGTAAAATAAATGAGATGTATATTTATGAAACCTTTCACTAACGAATATTCTGGATAGCCGCATAACAAACTTTTCATGTAATGTAGTAACAATTTGAAAAAGTTGGGAAGCCCGAAATTAGAATATGCATCTTAATTAGTCCTCCTGTTGTCTAGTTCTTCTTTAAGCAAACTTCGTGAATGAGTGTAAGGTATAATTAAATTGCCCCAAAATATGGCATAAAGTAACTTCTGGATTAAAGACTTTAATGAGATACTAATAATTAAAATTAGTAAGAAATAATTACATAAATAGCCAATTCTCTGGTTCATTAAAAGCTTGGAAATCTCAGTTATTGATCCTGAGAAAAATGTAGATCACGTAAAATAGAGCTGGAATTTTTCGAAATATTTTAGAATGTAATTTTGAGGAGTGAAATGAGTTATCAATAGATTCAATTGTTGGAAAAATATGTCTTAAATTTTTTTCATATAATTAATAAAATATTTTTTTTTTTCAATTTAAATTGTGGATAATATAAAAATGTTTAAGAGAATAGCTTATGTGTCTATCAGTTTCGTTATTAAAACGTTATTATCTAGAACCATTTAATGAAATTTTTAGTTGTTATTAACAACTTTTATATATAAATATATAAATATTTATTTTTTTCTATAGAAATATAGAAAATTGACAATTATGTTATATTTCGGTCTAAATATTTTTAAAAAAATTAATTCCAGGGAAGGATTGAACTTAAACTTATAAAATGAGTTTTTGGCTTTTGGGAGCCGATTGTCGGAATCTATTGCCTCCGGAAATCTCCTGTTAAGTAAATAAAGAATTAAGCAACTAATATATTTCAATCAAAACTCCTTTAAAGAAATATTTTCTTTTCATTTAATAATTTACTATTATTATTTTTGTTGTTTTTTTCATTTTACCTCCATTATTACAAAAATATGATGTAAGTATTATATTAAAAAATACTTTAAAACGAGTTTTGAACGATTAAGAAAGGTGGGGGAAATGTTTGTGTTTCAAACTTCTTAAATTATTATGAATAACATATAACATATAACTTACATCTTAAGTGTGTGTGACATACTAAGTTAAAATAAAAATATTTTTTAATCTTTATTTTATTGCAACTCCAGTATTTTTAATACTACAGAAACACTAATATTTATTGTTCTTGATTGTGACGGATTGAATTATTACTCTTTAATAATACTAAGACTAAAATTAAACTTAACATTTTTACGTAAAATTCATTTGTATTAACTACTTAATTTTTCATTTACAACTCCAGAATTTTGAAATTCTTCTTAATTGAAGAATTATCAATTCATAAATAAACAATATTCTAATAATGAAAATAAAATGTTATAAATAAAAATATATTTGTGAATTCCTTTACAAGCTTTCGAGTCAACTATTATTATAGCAAACAAATCTAATTTCACTCTCTTTTCACAGCGTATTTAGATTATTTATACAGTTGAATCATTTTTAGAGTAAAAAAAAAATAAATCAAAAAGTATATAGCACTGTATCTACATTTTATGTTGATAAAATGGACGAAAGAAATCAAGATTGAGTTTACAGAGCATGATGTTTTAAAAGAGGTTATTTTGGAAATGAAAAGTACAACCCAAATAAAATTTAATTTTCCGACTAAATATTTATCGAGGCCTAATATTTGAATATTGGCAAAGAGTATTAAAGATTTTCCGATTGGTTCTGGCAGGGGAGGGCTTTATAAACCGGAGGAAGGTGGGTAGGTATATATGGAACATTTAACTTGAACCCTTATTGAAGGCACCGTCCCAGCCTCCCGTTCATATTCCCTTCTCTCGCCTAAGTTCCATTTCTTCCGTTGGTCCCTCGACGCTTAACCTTTTGCTGTATAGGGTTCATGTTACACAAAAGAGAGCAACACATAGGTGCCTGAATAATAATAGATTTAATTAAATAATACTGTAAAAATATAAATGATTTTTTTTTTTAATTTCAGTCCTTTGGTTTGTAATTCATATTTATTTATTTTTTTGACAACCAAATAATTATAGTGGTTTAAAAAAATTTTTTTATTTGCCACACCATCTTTATTTTATTATATATATAAAAGGGAATGGTCGAATCTTTACAAATATTGTACACAACATTTTGAATTACTGGACTGATTTACGTGCTGTTTTTTTAAAATGTACCCTATCCCTATAGGAAGGTTTAAAGATTTTTAATCTCCGAATCCTAGAATATAAAAAATGTCATGAACGAAAGTATGCGTTTCTTCTCGCTGCCTATACAATTCGATTCGCCTCTTTCCGTAGAATAAGAAAAACTTTTTACATTTACTATTACTATTTACAAAAAAAAAAAATAAAAACATAATATGGCTTGGGATAATTATGGGTTTCAAATGAAGAAAAAAACTTCAAACATTTAATTTTATATCTCCCGTTTTAATTTGTGCTGTTTGGTGCAGCTTATAGAGCCCTGGACAACTGCCAACTCTGCTTTAGAATGGTTGAGACATGTCGAAGTTATGTATATATTTTTTATTTTAAAAAAGAAACGTAAGGCTAATTGTAGGTCTAAAAAAAAAATATTTTCGGATTTTTTTTCAAAAATTCGTATTTAAGGGTTTCTTGACTTGCTAAAAATGAATATCAGCTTTTTTCCACTCCTAAAAAGCCTTTAACCACACTTTCATAGGTCGGTCTGATAAACACTGTAAATTTCTGTTTTGTTCCTTATTGGATACAATAAATTAATTTATGTTACCAAATCATAATAATAAACTATAAGTAAATGTTTAATTATAATTAAATACAATAAAAAAACAATAACATTTGTAAAAAAAAACAAAAAACTATCCATTGTGTTTATTAAATCTGTATACATCCTCAAATATAACAATAACGAAGCATTGCCGGGTCAGCTAGATTAAAACGTATATATGATAGCTGTAATAACAATAATTTCAAAACATCAACTAATATCCAATTTAATCACAGGTAATTTTATCATAACAGTACTTCCTTACAAAGTACTGCACCCATCACCCTCCATGGATTGTAGCGGTATAGATTTTAATTAATTCTTAATTTTATCACATATACTTGAATGAATAGGATGCGGGCAGCCGCGGGGTAAGGCCCGTGGCTACTAACTCCAAGGACCCGAGTTCGAATCCGGCTGGGCAGAAAATTGTGTTCTGTTACACTGTAGCCGTGAGTCAACTCTTGTGGGTTCTGGAGCCCTCCTGGGGTCCACCCAGCCTCCTAAATTGGGTAGCCTTTATTGGGTAAAAATCTGGCGGTCGAGAGTGATATTGACAAATCACCTCCTTGCACAACCGTTGGTCTAGTAATAGTACTCCCTTACAAAGTACTGGACCCTTGACCCTTCATGGGTTGTAGTGGTACAGATTTAATACTTGAAGGAAGCGAATTGTATATCAGAAGGTTAAAGTATTATTTCTGTACAGTTTTATTTACCTTATCTTAGAACGAAAGGCACTTGAGTTATTGTTACCGTATATTTTGGTGGTGTGATAAGTACATAAGATGGGAAAATTTTGTATAATAAAACTTTGTATATACATTTTATTATAGTCGAAGTTTTACTTTTTTAAAAATTATATTATTGGCTCTTAGATCCATAGAATTCGAAATCTTAAGATACCCAAAAGTATTTTTAAAGAAATCTCAATCTTTGATATGAGATGGATTATTACTCAGCGGACTAAGATAGAATCGTTTTATGCAAATTTTAACTCATAAACTAAGAAAGAGGTAGAAATAGTTAAGTTGCTTCAAGAATAGAAATATAACATTTGAAGTAATATAAATATTAATTTGAATAACGGCGTTACACATCTACTATACCGCACTTCACTCTGGCGCTGCAAGTAAGTATGAGTCACTACGCCCTTTTTTATGGAGCGATAATTAAAAAGCTGGTAAGTGAAAGATCAAGTTATGAGAAATTTTAAGCAAAATAAGGATGATGCTTAAAAGAATATTTTAATAACTCCTTTGTTTAAATTTTCTTCGTGACATTTTACCGAAGATTTTGTTGTAATACACAATATTTATTTATTTAATACAAGATCGCCTGATGGGCCTTACAAGGTTAATGTATCAGGTACATTTTTGTTTTTAACAATGGATTATGGGGGGGGGTATATACAAAAGACACCCCTAACTATATACAATGTTTAAAATAAAACAAAAAATTAAGATAAAATAAATAGATTTAAATAATAATTCCTAATAAAAGATAAAAGTAAAAAAAAAATTAATTATAATATTAATCGAAAAACATTAAGAAAAAAATAGAATCATATTTGATATATTAATATAAACTTTTTACAATTTTTTTATTTTATTCATTTGACCCTATTGCACAGTTCATATTTCTTGCAGACAATATCAGGCTGTATTTTTCTAATATTAAATATTTTATTTCTATAATTTCTTTTGACACCCTCCTTTTAAGTTTTATTTGAAGGTAAAGCATTTTACTTATGTTACTAAAATTAAATACCTTATTATGTTTTACAATTTTTGACGATTTTCGTGCAAGCGGTGCGGAAAATAAAAATTTCTAAAGATTTAAATAGTTTAAAAATTGAATTTCTCGTTTGAATCCGTCATCATAATCCAGGCGTATACCAATTTGGAATTTCAAAAATTTATAAACACCTTCCTGCTGAAAATGTTATACTACAAACTATAAAATAATTTAAATATACTATAATTGAGGAATATATAATTCTCGAAATGGAAATGTGTAGCGATTTTTCGCTAAATTAATAAATTTTCGTTGCTCGTTTGTAATGTAAATGTTTAATATAAAGTAGATGTAACGAACAGAGACAGTATCTGATAACTCTGTGGCCTGTGTCTGACATAGCCAGATTCTGCGGCCCTTAGTTCTACATCGAACAGACTGCTTTATGTCGTCACTAAGCAAAGTCCTCCCGTATATTATTAATCAGGCTTACTGTTATTGTTTGACCTGCGGCAAAGTATTGCACACACTCAAGCCTTTCAACGTATATGTCATAACCGTAGAGAAGTCAATTACTAACCCAACTGCTGTAGGATACTTTGTGATGTTAGCATTATCGTACAAACAGTATTGCGCTGTTTGCGCTTTAGGGAGACCTAAAGTAAAGATGAGCTTAATTTACTGTTGAAACTGTTACTGGTTAATATAGAATAACTTTTACAAACATTTGATTGAAAGTGATTATTGATTATATATTAGGTTTACTACGGTCTTGTTAAAAACTCTGTATCTCGTCTTTGGTTGATCCGATTTCGAAGTTCTTGGACTCGTTGGAAAAACGGGAGTTTTTTCTTTTCTATCCACACGAAATTACACTACATCATTATTTTCTAATGTTTGTGTAAAAAATACTACAGAATTGAGGTTTTTTTGTGTGTAACCAAGCAAAAACACCCAGCTTAATGTAAATCGCGTAATTTAAGAACTTTTTATAATCCTCCGAATTTGTCCTGATTGGATCCAAGTGTTCCTTATAGCTTTTAGGCTGTTTTATTAGTCTTTTTAAATAAAAATTGAATGAACTATTTAAAAAAAATAGACTGGGCGATATTTTTAATTGATCATTTTTTTTAATTCGTCTGAATTTTTCTTAATAATTTATTTATTGATATTTACAACTATATACAAATATACACATCAAGTAAATTTGCTGTAGGTGACATAGTGACATGATAAAAACATGTGGAAAATCTACCCACTGATACAACTCCAACAACATTTCTAGAGGAGAAGATCTCGAGGCCATCTTCTTTTCAGACGCCTAGGAGGATTATTAAGTAGTGAAGGAGAAGGCAGGTTAGAAACGAGTTGGTTTGGGTGGTTGGAAAGTTTATTATGGAAGGATTGGTATCTGGTTCTGGCCAAATCGGCAACAAGGGGACATTGAGGTACTGATGGATGATTTGATTTGTGACAATGTAAGGAGCATTAAGGATCGTCTGAAATTTAAAAAATAATTTAAAGTGACTTTGAATTTAAAGTGATAAACCGAATTTTTACAATACTTCACTCCGTGAATAGATTTTTACCATACTTCACTCCGTGATTTTTACCACTCTTCACACTCTCACTTAATTTAATGTAATTGACCTAAAAGAACTTTTAATTATTAAACATTGTACATAATGTAATATAAACAAATTATTTGTTATTTTGAAATTTTTGAATCATCTAATTTTTATATTAAAAGTAAAATTAGGAGCGCGGTGGTACAGTGATAAGGCACGATGCTGCTAATTCCGAGTACACGTGTTCGAATCCGGTTGTGCAGATTTTTTTTTCTGTTACACTGTAGCCGTGAGTCAACCCTGTAGGTTCTAGAGCCCTCCGGGGGTCCACCCAGCCTCATAAATTGGGTACTCTTAATTGGCTAAAAATTTGGCGGTAGAGCGTGATTCTGACAAAATTACCTCCTTGCACAACCATTGGCCTAGTAACTGTACTTCGTTACAAAGTACTGGACCCTTGACCCTTCATGGGATGTAGCGGTACAGATTTTAATTTTTTTTTTAAATAAGTAAAGTTAAGGAATACATTAATTAATATTTCTTTGAAAATTTAAGACCTGGCTCAATGGATCATAAGTAATGAAAAATATTGATTCAAGAATATTAAATGTTAGAGTTATCCAATTTATTGAAATTAAATAACTACAATAATGAAGGGGCTAATGGGCTTATTGAATTATACGTAAAGAGAACAGTGTTAATCTACGGAATTAACTATATTGAAAAAAAGAAAAATGTGATCAAAATCGGTGTTTTGACAGATCTGTTAGTAAATCCCTATATTAATTTTTTTTTACTAATTTATTGTTAAAATTATTTTTAGTAAACGTTTCGTTTTGCCTTGATAGTCCCCTAAAATTGTTTTTTAAATATTCATAACCTTGGTAAAATCCTTGATGCTCCTTATTACGTTACAAATAAAGTCATCCACAAAGACCTTAATATCCCATTCGTTGCAGATTTGGCCTAAAACAGATATGCGTCTTTTCATTCCAAATTCCTTACCCATCCTAACCCATTAATTCTTAATCTCTCATCCTTAACAATCCCTGATAATCCTTCGAGGCGTCTGAAAAAAAGATGGCCACGGGACCTTCTAATTTAAATTAATGCTTGAAGTACTACCAATGGGTGGTTACTTCCCAAGATTTTCAAGTGTAAATGAAACATACAGCATATTTACTTATTGTATTTATAATTTGTACAGTTGTAAATCACATTAAATATATAAATAAATAAAAAAAAAATATAAAACTGCCCATCAGCCAGAAACTCTCGCATACATTTAAGCATGATTTTGAGGGGGTTTTTACGGTATTTATACGTAAATTAAAACTTAAATATCTGAAAAAAATAGTTGAGTAGTTTAGTTTTTCTTTTATAACTAAATATTTTACACCTAACATATAAAATAATCGGGCTGAGTCAGAATCTGGTACCATAGAATATTGCTACCACAGAAAACTGCAACGAATTAAAATTTGCTCTAGAAAAAATGTTATGGTCGATATCATTTCCCCCATTCGAAGTACAAAGTAATGTATTTTCAGGGTATTTTTTTCTCAGCTCTCAGGGGCTATTTGATGAGACAGATGGATATGGGCAGATTTTTGTTTAAAATATAGAATAATCAAAATAATTTTGATCAAAACCTCTCTCTCCGGACTTTGTTTTTTTGCAAAAGATGTTGAGGTGGTAACAATAGTCCTGCTTCGACCCTTTTTGTATGGGATTTATTTTTAAATTACCACCCATAGAAACGATGGACCATCTAACTCAACCATTCTGAGACGAATTAGTAAACTTATAAAAGTAAATAAATCCTATTGAATTATGTTTCTTATATGTAAGTTCTCAGATATTCTTCAGATCATACTGGACTTTCTCTTATCTTTAACCTCTCTAGCTAGTTGAAAAAGTAATATAAATATATTTTTACAATAATGAATCTAGTAACGATGGAAAAGGGGAGAGTCGTGTTATGTAAATTGTAAAAATTTTAGTTGTTCTTTTGAATTTTCCATGTTCATTATTGTTGATGATAATTGCTTACAATTTAAACCTGATATCCGAATTTCCCTTTAACAAAAAGAATACACACAGAAGATTATCCACTATAACAAACGTGCTTTGTTAACAATTCAAAGAAGTTTTAACCATTCATTGTTTCGATGCAAATAAATACTGGTTCAGAGGTGTTTTTTTTAAACATTTTATACTAAGTATTCAACAAAAGACAAAACCTTAATAAAGGAGGCCTTTATATACCTTTGTAAAGGAACATCCATGAACTAAATTCGTTAAGACGAAGAGTTACAAGCGTACCGCAATGCTAATTTTCGTGTTAGTACTTTTCAGGCAGTCGTTTAATAATTGATTCAAAAGAGAACGCAGCACCTTAG
Source organism: Halyomorpha halys (assembly GCF_000696795.3). Lineage (NCBI taxonomy): Eukaryota > Metazoa > Arthropoda > Insecta > Hemiptera > Pentatomidae > Halyomorpha > Halyomorpha halys. The sequence continues at coordinate 195,761 of NW_027110535.1, forward strand.
ATCTTGTGTTATTTCATTAAGGAGAAGAGTTAGGCCACCTTTAGGCATACGAATTTCCACCGACAAAAGTTTTAATTCGCTCAGTGATGAGGTGATTGGGGTTGAGGCTTGTGTGCCAATTAAGTTGTAAATTCAAGGAGAGAAATGAAATGAAACGGGCTCCCCATACAGTTAGGGATGTCTGCACGTGTGCTACCTTCAGAAGAGTTTTTCAAAATTATACGGAAATAATCTACACTTTTATTTTTATTGCATAATCCAGTATTTCTTTATAGCACTAGTATTATTATTTTAGGGCGACATAGATCTCCTCTCTCCTTCCTCTCCCCTTCTCCTTCTCCATAGTTTGAAGATAATAGACAAAAATCATTTGCCACTATTTATTTTCAGAAAACATTTTTATCAATTGATTTAAAAATTTAACAATGATACAATAGTGACTAAATATTAAAGAGCTATAGAAATATTTTTATATTTTTACTAAACTTTTAATGAAATGTGCGACACTCATGGGTAATAAGTTTTAAAGGTTTAAGTATTCAGTTATACCATATATATGTACATTCAAGAAATGAGAAAATTAATTAAAAATAAATAATTAAAAAAAAAAAAACAAGAAATCAAAAAACTAAAATGAAGAATAAAAATCATAAAATTAGAAAAACATATATAGAATAATTTGTACTGCTATAGCCCATGAAGAATGAGGAGATCAGTACTTTGTAAGAAATTACTGCTTTTGTGGTATAAGATCACGCTCATCCACCATATTTTTCCCTAATCATTTATTATTTTTAATTTTTCATTAATTCACTATGAATTGAAACATAACAATGTATTTCTTTCTTTTTGTGACCACCCCACTCCACCCCGATCTATGGTACACAACTTTGAATTTTGAAGAATCCTGAGTGATTATTGCCTTTATTCATTCGAATCTTTCCGTATTCATTTTTTTCTATAATTCATTACTCAACGCGATACGCCTGAAGAATAAAAAATGCATAATGTCCAGGCGAATTATAAATAAATTTATTTCAACTGATAAAAATATGAAAAAATAAACTATTGTTAGCGACTTCGTTCGCGTAATCTTTACCTTAAGGGGATAATAAATTTAATACGAATTGCTGATAATGTAATTCCATTGAAGGAAAGAATTTTTTTGTGTTTCATTTATATTTTTTGAAATTGAATAAAGTTGATAATTGAAATATACAGCTTATTTTAAAGATAAACATGGGTCCAAACTCCAGTTTGATCATTACAAATATTAGTTCAATTTACATGATTTTAGTTTTGTTTTATGAAGAATTCCATTTTGTTTCAAATGCGAAGTTGTAATTTTTTTATGAGGCAATTGTGTTCGAGTTTTAAGAAAAAAACTTATTTGTTTTTAGGATTTAAAATTAATTTTTATTAACTAATACATCTATTTAATGGAAACCACCATTAACAATTTCATTTACATAGTATCTATATATATAATAGTATCTCATCATATTATGAGAATACTTATTTTAATATAAGATTAAGATACTAACGGGTTTTCATATGAACCTGCACAGAATAGTTTTAAAATAAACATAGATTAAAAGTTCAATAAATTTTATCTCTGCTAAAATCAATCCGATTTACATAACTTCACTTTTCTTATCGGAGAGAATTTCATTATCTTTGAATTGAGAGACTATAATTGATATCAAGTGAGTGGTACGTTGAGATTATCAAACTCCACTAACGCCTGTTGAATAATTCGATACTTAGGACTCCATCATGACAAGAGACTTACTTGGAATCCACATACAAGACTGAAACGACAAGAAACTGCTCGTAGATTCCGATTGCTACAACACCTACTTGACAAACGCTCTAAGCTTCCCATTCACTACAAAAAATTATTATACACTACGATAATCAGACCAATTTGGACACATGGAATTGAGCTCTGGGGCTCTACCAAACCATCAAATTCCTCCCGCATCCAAATCTGACAATCCGAAATCCTACGTAAAATCCTTGATGCTCCTTATTACGTTACAATTAAACTCATCTACAAATAGCTTAACATTTCATTCGTTGCAGAGTTGGCCTAAAACAGATATGCGTCTTTTCATTTAAAACTTCTAACCCATTAGTTCTTATTCTCTCATCCTTAACAATCCCTGATAATCCTCCAAGGTGTCTTAAAAGAAGATGGCCAAGGGACCTTCTAATTTAAATTAATGCTTGAAATACCTCCAATGGGTGGTTCCATCCCAAGTTTTCAAGTGTAAATGAAACATTCCACATATTAACTTATTGTATTTATTATTTTGTACAGTTGTAAAATACATTAAATAAATAAATATATATATATATAAAGAAAGAAGATATTATCTAATTCCTATCTTTTCATCTTCAAATAATTTCACTTCATTTCAAGAATTACACTTAATAAATTATTTCATAATAATGATTCGGAATCGGCACACTTTAAGCATAGAGAGGAGACCATTTTTTAAAGTAATTTAGAAACCTTTGTTTTTTTTATTAACCAAATAAAGATATATGACCACGGTTCATCAGATGTTTAACGTTTAGTCTTGTTCTATGGAAAAAAATATTTACTACTGTGCTTATTACAGTTATTGTAATAAATGTTTCCTATATGTATTACTACATCCCTGTCGAAGATTATTTTCCTCTCTATTATTATTACGAGTATAATAACGCTATTCATGATATGAATATTTATAATGATAAAGGCTTTTGAGGGGTTTCCACTGGTCAGATGCCCGTATTACCTGAATTAATTAAATACCTATCTGGATCTAAGCTGGGTAGGGATATGGTTAGCTGTATCAGTTATGCACTAGGATAACCGACATAGCTGGGATCTAATAATCGAAATACCTTCCTGAACATGGGTCTTCTAAACTATAACGTCATAGCTTTAATTAAAACAGAAGAATGGACTGTAATGAAATCATTAAAAAAAAAGTATAATAAAAATTAGTGAGTAAGGTATATTCTTAGTATTAGATGGGAAACAAAAATATTTTATTTTAAAAAAGTGAAAACAGCTGTATATATATTGATAACTTTTTTTCTCGACTGTTGTTTGTATACATTTGTTTTGGTGGGCCTTGAGGATCAGTCATTAATTACTTTGTAATAATACATATTTTGGCAACGTTTTACAACTTTATTGTATGCATAGTCATGTCCTACAATGAGAAAAACACAGGTTTTTAAAAACACACTTTTTCAAGTAATTATCACAAAAAATTCTCAACTGCAGTCTGAACTTGTTAGGTTCATAAGGTAGGACACACTGTAGTTGAGAATGTTTTATGATAATTATTTGAAAATGTGTTTTTAAAAACCTGTGTTTTTCTCACTGTAGGGCATGCCTATCCGAACAATAAAGTTGCGAAACATGTCCAAAAGATGTATTATTACAAGGTAATTATTGACTGATCCTCAAGACCAACCAAAACAAATGTGTATATATAACTTACGAGCTGAAGAAAATAACTGAAAGGCTTGAAGAAAAAGGAAAAGAGGGAACAGAATTAAACCACACGCTTACTAGAAAGATACTACTTTATTATCTCTGTGATGCTCCTTATAGACATTATTGAGGTTTATTTACATGGGGAGTTAGGATTAGAGTTGTATACAGGCCTTGTCACACCATAACTTATATATAACTAACCGATTGTACTATTCTGACTTTCTTTCATGAAAAAAAAA
>NW_027110535.1:199557-208571 GCF_000696795.3 Halyomorpha halys
CACACAGAGACTTTATATATATATTTAAAGTCTCTGTGTACGGTGTAGATGTTCTGGATACTAAGTACCTTTCCCCCACCATCTGTAGGCTAAAGAGCCCGCGTACGTTTTTATTACACTCCTTGTTCTTGTCTTATATATACCTTTCAACTTATAAGTTTTCTCTGTTTTTTAAAGTATTTATTAGATAGAAACTATAAGTTATAATTTCATTTCAATATTTGGGTTATTATACTATTGTTATCCCCTCGAGATTTGATGTAAAATAAAAAAAACGTTCCAAGTCGACTTATGAAAATCATTACATTAGAGTTTCTTAAATTCGGAATCTAATATTTATATCAGTTGCATACCTAGACCATTTGAGGTCTGGGGCTAATTCATTCTGGAGTGTCCCTCTAAAAAATTATATACTCAATTTATAATAAATATTTCTAAATTAAATGTACAGATTCCCATGCAAGTTCAAAAACGAGTCAGAATATCACGAATAACATTTTATAAACAGTGTTTACCAAATATGGTGAAGTTGAATTTGATTAATCCATTAGTTTTTAAAAATAGTTATGTATGAATTGAATTAAATTCTATAATTAAAAAAATACTAGCATTTATAGTGGTCAAAAATTAAATAATTGCTTTCAATTGTATGTAATTTCATTTTTCGTTAGCAGTCTAATATTTTTAATAATATATATATTAATTACAGTCAAGCCTTTGTTATTCAACACTTAATGTAAAAATCTTTTTTCCTTTCAGTTGTGAAAATCTCGCTTAGTAGAATTAAATGTGTAGGGATAGAAAAACGTTCGGAAGAAATTTAATGTTCCTCTATTAGTCCAGTTTTCTCATCTAACTTCGTTAGACCTAATTTGACAAACTTATAAAAATAAATTAATTTTCTGATTTATTCATTCGAACATTCATTAATTTCACCGTATGCCTCTTGAATATAAATGAAAATATTCAGAATTTAACTTATATCAAAGATGTAATGTTCAACTTAAACTATAAATTTTTATTCCTCACTATTCGCGATGATACTTTTAATCTTTATTAGCTAAAATTTAAAAATAATAAAATAGAGTTAATGTGAACAATTAGACATTATGTCGATACTACTAAATTTCCCCCTTGACTAAATCCCGTACTGTCTCAAATTGACAAAACCGTACCTAATGTTATCATCCCTCTGACGCCTTAGTCGGACCCTCAGGCATGTCCCCGTCGGGAGATTCATAACCCATTTAGCGAACCCCTAATTTGCTCATTTCACTCCACCCTTTCAATCTCTACATCTCAGCAAATTACTTAATGAACCTTTTATGAAAATTATTTTAGTCATAAGTTAAGCTTATATTTACTGACAGACATAATTCAGTCTTTATTATATACTTATAATACTTAATATAATTATAAATACTAATACTTAAAATAATTATAAATATATATTTGTAATAGAAAGAGTTCTTAAGACACCTGACAAACTACGTACGATTACTACTCTGAAAAATCCCACTCTTCAGATAGTTACTGGAAATTATTGATTTATTCATAAGTATTACAGTCTACTTCAACCTAATAGTAATAGTAATAAATAAGTATATTCATACCAAAGATTTTGAAAAAATCACCTTCTTTTATAACTATTCTTCAAAAAACATAGTTATAGTGGTACAAAAAAATATTTCTTTAAAATCGAACTTAAAAAAAAAAAAAATAATTGTTCCCTATTATAAGCAATAGTAGAGTCTGGTATTCATTGTAAATATTTTTACATTATCAGTCAAGCATTTTGCTATTTTTCGTTCTTTATCTACGACGGAGCTAAGATTTTAGATTAATTAATCAGAAGAGGGTACAAATAATTTCAGAGTTATATAGCAGGTTTATTTTTGAATTATTTCATGAATATAATCGATTAATAAGCCAGTTTGTAAATTGGCCAGTTTTTCTTGTTTTGATAATAACGTTGTGCTCATAATATTTCATAAATAATGAAATGAAGTCCCAATATTTAGAGAGAAAAATATCAATAAAGTAATTTACAGAAAGGTATGCGACTGGTTTGAACATTTTCCTTTAATGTTATAGGAATAATCGGTTTTAATAAATAGAAAAAATCGGTTTTTAATTCTTGAAAGCTACACAGAACTTAAGACTTGTTTTTCAAATAAAAAAAAAAAATTACATATTGCTTATGGTCGACGAGGACTTTTCTGTTGCATATGACATCTACTATAACTTTAAGTAAAGTAAACTATTATCGAATCGAAATTGCTAGGCATTGTGGGATTATTTTAATTATTATTTGAAATATTAATTAGTTTCGCTAATCTGATTTTAAGTTACACCGTATAGACGGCTGACATTCCAACCAATCCTAACACTATCCTCACCACGTATGCCGATGACACATGTGTGCTCGCTGTTAATAATAACCCATTAATTGTATCCCAAAATCTCCAATCCCATATCACAGCCCTCGAAGATTGGTGTCGTAATTGGAGGATTAAGATAAATTCCATCAAATCCCATCAAATCACCTTTACCCTTCGTCGTAAACCTACTGACTGCCCTACAGTTTCATTTAATGATGTTACTCTTACCCGTGTCGAACAGATCCGCTACCTTGGACTACATTCGGACAAACGATTAACCTGGAATCCTCACACCAGACTGAAAAGACAGGAAACTGCACGTCGATTTCGACTATTACAGCACTTACTAGACAACGGTCTAAACTTACAACACATTACAAAAGACTGATCTACATGACTGTAATAAGGCCAATCTGGACATATGGTGTTGAGCTTTGGGGCTCCACTAAACCTTCGAATTCCTCTCGTATTCAATCCTAACAATTGAAAATCCTTCGTAAAATCCTCAATGCTCCTTACTTTGCCACAAATAAAATCATACATAAAGACCTTAATGTTCCCTATGTAACCGATCTAGCCCGAACCAGATATCACTCCTTCCATTATAAACTCTCTAACTAATCAAACCCCCTGGTTTCTAATCTTGCATCCTCTTCCATTCCTGACAATCCTCCGAGGCGCTTGAAAAGAAGATGGCCACGAGACCAGCTAATGTAAAATGTCATTAGAGTGCTACCAATACCAGGTAGTTTCTCTACACGCCTGTAACACTCCAATTTAACTTAGATCAGATTTACTAAATGTATTATAATGTACAGTTGTAAATAGCAATATTTTTTTATTTTATATTTTTATTAAATATTTTTTAAAAAATATTTTAAAAAAAAGAAAAAATGTTAGGAAAATTTTTTTTTTATTTTTATTTTAGATTAAATTTTTCAGACTCACATTTTATTTAACACCAAATATCCTGTATTTGTAAACAGTTTTATCGATTCTGTTTGCAAGATTTCCCTTTTTATTTATCTATTGTTTGCTCTATAACTTTTTTAATTACTCAGATTTAAATAAAAAAATTATATTTGGGCTACAATACGTTAATGCTCAACCAACATCCCGACTAAAAATTAGACAACATGAATAATATATTACTAAGAATCAAATAGAAAATTCAAAAATATGGAAATACGGAAGTTGATACCTCTGTAATTTACACTATAATAGTTTCTCATAATAATTTACGAAACAAGATACTAAGTATTCAATTAAAATTATTAAGTACTTTCTTTATATTTTTCCGACATTAATGAGGATTCCATGTTTCTTTCAACCAAATTCAGCTTATTTCGGTCCCTATTCTTCTCTAAAATCCATTCATGTGCCACGTGTGTTTTTTCCCTTTCCATTGTGAAAAATGTGATTTTGAGAGTCTTCTTAATTCCATTCTTTCCTGATGGCCATATGGCCTTTTCATTCATTCCTTTAGATCACAAATTGAATTTTCTTTGTGTAAGGAGGATCTCAAAAAAGAGGGTATCTTTCAATGCACGTACTGATATTTATTAAGGAAATTACTGATAAATATGTACATAGTTTGAATATATACTGAGAAACTTAATTAAAAAAATTGTACTGCCAAACTATTTTGGGCTCCTAAATTCAAAGCAGACTTATTCCTAGTTAGACAATATTTTTAAATTCTTATAATCTATAGGCATAGTGCGGTAAAATTTTAATATATAATTGTAATATGTGATTTTTTTTGTTCCTTTGTCCATTTTTATATCCTTTTTCCTAATTATTATTAATTTTTTTAAGTTCATTATTTATCCATATATCTAATTATAATTTTCTCTCTAAACCTAATACATCTTTCCTCCCCGCCCTTTTTTAACAAACATAAAATTAAATTAAAATGCAGAACATAATCAATAAACATTTTAAATAGAATAGCAATATATAAACTAAGAAAACTATCGCATTTTCGCACAGAAGTACTGTTCAATTAGAATCTAAAACAAAACACAATAAAACTCAACAATTTTCCAGAAGATATAACTATATTATTATTATAATATGGGCAACAGACCATGGAGGTCTAATTCCTCTTCTTAACGTGGTTTACGTAAGGTGGGTTTGTCACTCCCACGCCTATTTTATTGTGAGTGGCTCCCATTGGCTAACGGGCCTCACAAATGCCCGGGGGGAAGTTGTGAGTAAATTTAAATAAATAATGTTTATTTAGTGCCTGAAAAAAGCCCGAGTGGGACCGGTATTCGATCTGACAACCTGTGGGTTGGTAGACTAGCGCGTTACCACGCTGCTACCGCTGCCCCTAACTATATACAGACATTAAATATAAAATTTAGAAAAGTAAATAAATTTAAAGAATATATATGCCATTCTTCCTTTGGACGATTCCTATCCTCATCTCTTACCATGCATGGTAACGCATGTGATTGTGGATGATTCCTAGCGAGTCAAGAATTAAATTTTCGGCCATCCTTGCTACTACTCCGAGTTTCTCCATGAAGTTCCAAGTTGTGCTAGATATAGTTCTGCTAGCTTCGAACCTTAGGCCTCTCACGTTAATGTCTCTTTCTCCGAAGCCCTCACGGAACTTTTCCTTAAAAAAAAAAATATATATATATTTATCGTACATTTTTTTCTTTTCCCTTTTAACTTTATTTATCTATTTGAGATCATTACTTTCGTATCTCATGATGGAATCCAGAATTGCAAGATTGCAGGATTGCAGGCTGCCCTGCATTAGGGAATGCGTCAATATCAGCATTTATTTCGTATGGATCCATCCGTATCTACGCAGTAGATCTCTTCGAAGCAGACAAAATCTGTTTCTTTTGTAAACTTCATTAACTCTTAATCCTGCGGGGTTGGCGGGCTATGAAAGGGGCTATGTTGTGGCATATGTGCTCTTGTTTCAGGCTCTCTATTGTATTTATCACAGTATAGAGACTCAACTTCTCTATCCTGTCCGGTGACCCCTGGGAATTCGCAGGGGTACATAATTGATATTCAATTTCAGGGAATTGGACCATTCAGAACCCGTACCTATTTGTTTCTCATGTATAAACTTGTTCCCTTTCGGAGTCCCTATGAAATAGCGTAATCCATTACCCTACCACTTGCAATTGGTCCAATCCTAAAACATATTTTCACGTAGCGTCTGCCGTACAGCTATCACACTCCGATGTCCCTTATCAAGTCCCAATTTATCGGCAAATTTTAGAAAGCTTAGCTAAATAATCGAACGTGGTCTGGAAAAGGTCATCGGGTAAATTGGACAGTTGCTGAGCAATGGATTAGTGCAGATCTTCGATATTTCCTCGGAGCTTACAAGATCGCCGTGAGAGATATTCACAGGAAGTCCAATCCAAACACTTTTGCGAATTATTGTGTTCATGCCCTCTAACACCTCAGGACACAGCTATGTGTGGGAACAGTTTGGAGGGGGTAAGTCAGACCCGGAAAAAAATACTGGTTGAAATTGATAACAGTCTGGGCTTCAAGAATTGACGAGTTTGTCCAAATTTTCACTCAGCCGAATCTTCGATGTATTGTAGTTCTTCCGAGTATGTGTATCCTAAATATTTTATTGTATCACCTTCTTTTATTGTTTGGATGGCATATCGATCTTCAAGAGAGAGCTTACTTCTTGCTCTCCTTTATTTATGACGATGCCCACACTTTTTTTGAGGATTCAAACCTAAGCCTATTTCCTTAAAAGTCCTCTATAGGCTCTCGATTACTCTTTCTGTAGCACCCTTACCACGAACTGAAATCATCTAGTCATCCGCGAGCCCTTCGAGGAACACATATCCTTGGTCACTATTTAGCTTATATTTATGTTCAATTGCAAAGACTTGTTCACACAAGTCACGGTTTAGATGGTCTATAGTCAGGTTGAATATCGATGACAAGGGGCCGCAGTGGGGTACTCCACGCAGCACTTTGAATAGGCTTGTTTAGTGGGCACCTACATTTATCTTGATCTTATTTGTGGAGGGGAGATCTGAAATCAAATTTTTGCAATCTGGCGAACACACCCCGAGGGGTCGCTGCTGAAAATATGATTATGGCCAACAGGGTCCAAGGCACTGACAACGTCTAGAAATATCACCGCGCCATCACTTACCTTATTTTTCGCTTACTTTAATAAAGCCTGGATAATTAACAATTACTGTGTTGACATATGTTTCATACATCTGGAAAAAATCTCTCTAAAATTTCAATATTACTTTTCTTTCTATATTTAGTTTGGTATCTCAGTTTTTGGCAAAATTTGAGAAAAAATTATGATTTTTATTCAAGTCGGTTTGCGGCGTTCTTCTTGAACGAATAAAGACATTAGGATTCACATCCGATGCAGACTTTAATTTTTTATAATATACATTTTTCACTAGGATGCACTATCCAGGAGCTATATCCGTAAATAAGCATGGTTATGGACTGAGAAGGGGTTACCTTATTTGCTCTTTGTTTATGGTCGTTCCATATGCCTTCTTCGTTTTCGTTCCAAATCTAATAAATAGATGTATGAAGATAGCCAGTTAATGAATTCACGGAATAATCTAATTTGAAAAACTGAATGTATTTAATAAAGTACAAGAGGCCTTTACTTTTTTTTTACGTGAAACTAGTTTATGATTACTGCTTTTGCTTTATTATAAAAAGAGTTGGGACATATTCGTAAGTTAAATAACACTAGAATACTTTACCAGAGAAAGTTGAAGCGTGATTAATTATAAGCACATTTATACTTTATAAGTACTTAATGAATTCTCTGGGCTGGAAGTTTGGAAGAAGGCCTTGGGTGAACCGAGATGACTATTGAGACAGTGGTAACTAAGAAGGGATTTTGGTTTAATATATCGCACGATGTTTGTGATTCAATACTTTTTATATGATAAATAACTTTTTCTTTTTTTTTTTAATTATTTATTTATTGTAATTTACAACTGTACAAAATAATACAAAGGTAAATATGTAGTATGTTTCATATACACTTGAAAATCTTGGGAAGGAACCACCCATTGGTGGTACTTCAAACATTAATTTAAACTAGAAGGTCCCATGGCCATCTTCTTTTCAGACGCCTCGGAGGATTATCAGGGATTGTTAATGATGAAAGATTATGAATTAATGGGTTAGGATGGTTAAGGAGTTTGGAATAAAAAGACGCATATCTGTTTTGGGTCAAATCTGCAACGAATGGGATTTTAAGGTCTTTATGGATGAGTTTATTTGTGACGTAATAAGGAGCATCAAGGATTTTACGTAGGATTTTGGATTGTAACGATTGGATGCGGGAAGAATTTGATGGTTTGGTGGAGCCCCAGAGCTCAATTCCATGTCCAAATTGGTCTGATTATTGTAGTGTATACTAATATTCTGTAATGAATAGGAAGTTTAGAGCGTTTGTCAAGTAAGTGTTGTAGCAATCGGAATCTACGAGCAGTTTCTTGTCATTTCAGTCTTGTGTGTGGATTCCAAGTGAGTCTCTTGTCAAGATGGAGTCCTAAGTATCGAATTTGTTCAACAGGCGTTAGTGGTGTATTTAGAAAGGATTCTGTAGGACAGGAGGGCAGAGGTTTACGACGGAGAGTAAAGGTGATCTGGTGGGATTTGTCAGGATAAATAACTTAATAAGATTTTTCACTGAACTATTTTTTAATCGTTAACTGATATTTATGGAGTTATGTTACTTTTCATACAATATGATTTTTTTCGTTTAATTATTTAATAGGTTTTTACAGTTATTTACGAGAATTCCTATTTATGTCCTAGCTCATTAGGTTGATTGCCATCAATTAGTATGATATATTATCAGCTGAAGTACCAACTAAATAATCCTATAGCTTCCTTAACCTTGGAAGAGTAAGACCTGAGGAAGAACACGAGTGATGAGGCTGAATTCAATCTCGCCTGACAAAGATTTATTTTCATAAAATATATTCTAGACAATTTATTGCTAAAATAATTCTAACTACTATAAAAAAAGGAATAGAAGATTCGATCATCGATATTCACAATAACAAATACATAACAAATCATAAGAAAGAATAAAATTGTATTAAGCAGCATATGATATTCCAAAACTAATAGATTAAGTATAAATAATCTATAATTTAACAAATAATTATATCATGCTTCATAGGTATTTCCATGATTTTCTTTTCCTAGGAGCTCTGAATAATGAAACATCAAAAACACGACCAAGTTATCATGGGCTCGATTAATTTTAGTTTATTTCTTTAGTTCTTTCTCTTTTTTTAATTTCAATTCAAATTATAATTTTTTATTCATAATAATGAAAAGATTGTTGATCGTGTATGATATATTTGAGGAGAAGATTGTTGGGGGTGGGGTCAGAGAAGAACTAAGTAAAAACTGATTTATTAGTATCGACGTTTCGGCCAGAATATCTAGCCTTTATCAGGGCAGTTTGGAAGAGGTGAAGAATCCAAGCTGGGACCGCACCCCCAACCATCTTCACCTCATATATAATTTTTGAATTTCTTTCTTGTTTTTTTATTAATGTTTGATTTATTAATTTTTGTTTATTTATTTTTCTATGTTATCTTTTACTTTTTAATTACTCTTTTATTGTTT
>NW_027110535.1:208646-231242 GCF_000696795.3 Halyomorpha halys
TATATATGTATATTATTTCTATTGAACCAAACTCAATATATATATCCTCTTTCTTTATGACCTCTTTACGAGATTGATGTTGGTTCGTTTAGACTGATGTTCGATTAGTACTGGTGAAGATTTACTCGTGATTTTGGACAAGGGACTGGCCGCATTTACCTCCTCTGGGGGCTAGTTGTTACTGCGAGGGCAGAGAACTTGTTTGTTCATGGGTCCTTAGTCAAGTAGTGAAACCCTCCAAAGGAGAGATTCTCTATCAACAAACCTGTAGAGAGGCCCAGACAATTATTCATCATTGTATAAAAAAAAATTCACATATTTACACATAAATAAAAAAAGAGGTCTTTATTATTATCAGAACTTACGGAAACTCACTCAAGCGCTCATAATAATTTTAGTAAGTCAGCGAAGTAAAAGCCGATTTCCCGAACAGTTTCAGGAAGTTATAAGAAAACAGACATTTTAGTTAATCGGCTTAGCGTATGTGTCGTTTAGATGAAATTCATTCACCATCACGCACCTAATTTAAACGGATTATGGGCGTTTCAGATATGTCGGAATCTTCCTGTTCAGTGGTACAATCTTATACATATAATTATAAATAATTTCAAATACGTATGATTGATTTATCTTCATACAATTAAAACGCTTAGTGCAAGAATATGACAAGCTACATGTCGAAAATTGTTCATTAGAGGAATTTCGAAACATTATGCAACGCTTATTTAATGTTTTATGTATAATGGTGATATATATAATATTATAAGTAAACATGTTGGAATTATGGTAGACAAATTAACACAATAAATAGCTTAATAGGGAAAAAAGGAGCGTTTAGCTCAAACTTAAAATTGTTTTGACTCTTTTAAAATTCTTCCCCGAATCATTCAGTTACATTAAAAAAAAAACCATTGCTGAAAAATAAAAAACGACCAATCGAATTTGCTGTTTCTAAAAAGTAAGCCAGATTGTGGTATCTTGGTCATATTATCGGAAGAACTGAGAATAAACTAGTATATAACCTCAAAAAAATCTCTGTCGTTAAGATTTTTCATGACGTAATCATTTACGTAACGTTAATGATATTTAAATAAATGATTGAGCCAATAAAAAGCGTTAACATACCTTTCATTTAGCAAAGGAGATCTGATCTCTGACATGAGAAATGAGGAGTATCAAAAGATAAAAGAAACTTCTCTTGCATTAAATAGACTCTGAATTAATGTTGAAAAAATGAAAGTAAAATATATTTTTGTGCAAAACATAATAATATTTGTGCTTTACTACAATTTATTTTACAAAAAATAAAATGAGTATTCATATTATTAATTGTTAAATACAGCGAAAAGTGAGAGTTTTGTTACATTAAATAGTTCTCATCAAGAAAAATAAATGCAACCATAAAATATTGTTTTAACTATTTTATTTTCACTTCCTATATATGAAATATACAGTAAGGGGAAGTACTTCAATCGTGAAAAAGTTCTAATTCGATTTTTCGACGTAAATACTCGTTTTGAGGTCCCCTAAGTTCAAATGACTAAGTCTCGCAAAATCGGGTGTGAATTTTTAGTTTGTTTTTGTTTAATGGCGTAAAACATCATTGACCATTAACGCCATTTATTTAATGTTTCTTACATTTGTTTAACTTAATTTAATTTCTTGTTTTATTTATTTTTTAAGTTTTATTATTATTTATTTACTTTTTTTTTGTTTGTCCGATGTTATATTTGTGTCAGTAAACATTTTGATTTCAAAAACTGAAATCGTCGATTCCGACTATTGCAACATTTACTAGACAAACGGTCTAAACTTCCAATCCATTACAAAAGACTGATCTACATGACCATTATAAGGACTATCTGGACATACGGAGTTTAGCTATGGGGCCACTAAACCATTTCTCCCGAATCCAATCCTTACAGTCCAAAATCCTTAATGCTCCTTACTTTGTCACAAATCAAGTCATCCATCATGACCTCAATGTCCCATATGTTGCCGATTTGACCAGAACCAGATACCAATCCTTCCATGATAAACTTCCCATCCACCCAAACCAACTCGCTTCTCCTTCATTACCTAATAATTCTCCTAGGCGTCTGAAAAGAAGATGGCCTCGAGATCCTCGCCTCTATAAATATTTTGGAGTTCTATCAATGGGTAGATACTCCACATGTTTGTATCATGTCACTATAGCACTTACAGCAATTTTACTTCATTTATATATATATACAGTTGCAAATAACAATAAATAAATTATTCCCCCCCAAAAAACTGAAACATCAATGTCACTATTTTATCATCATCTCTGAGAGTTATGGAAATATCCGGGTTTAATCCTAAGCTATTGAGGTTTAATGTGAAATATGGGCATTCTTTGAAAAAATGGTTAATTGTAATAACACTGGCAGTTCGGAGGCGTTTCTTTTGATATAAGATAGGAGTGGGTGAGCCTCGTGTGACCTCCTCTCTACGGCATTTGCGACTGGAGGTACCACAGGGCTTGACATCCTTTTTAATAATTTTTAGTTTACTCCTTGGGCTTTTATTCCACAAAGATTGTCATTAATCTTTGATTTCCTTTCAGAGGGGTTTGCTCATTTCTGAAGGAGTTGAAATCGCTTTACTCCAAGTGCTTCCCTTGCAGCGTGATCTGTCAGTTCATTCCCTGCGATTCCTACATGACATGGAACCCAAATAAATGTAACTGAGTGAGAAAAAAGAAAAAAAAAGGGAGAGACTTGATTCCGAAAAAGCCGATAACACTCGATCTCTGAATATTGTATTCTTTGCAGGGAAAAAGTTAATATTCGTTATTTCTATCGTACTTCAATATATATATAAATATGCATTTTTAAAAAAAAATAAAAGTAAATATGTTTTGCTCATAATAAATTTTGTTTTATTATTATTTTTTTTCGTAAATTACAAAACATAAAGATAACTTCAACATGAGCCCAAATCCAATCTCCTCAAAACTTTGGGACGTAAGTAGGAAGGTAATTGAAAGTTGTGATGCTCGCACCACAAAAGATTTTTTCAAAGGGTTCTACAGTAATAAAATTTTTATTACGAATAGCGGTACTAAAATAATTGCATATTAGTTTTTATAGTAATGAAGTCATTACAACTACCTATTATATTGTTGTATTTATGATATTGATAAAAAAATATATATCCTATATAAAGATATAGGTTATTATTATATTGCAGGATAGTTCAGTTGAAATAAATATTAACGGGAGGAATAAAAATGTTTTTGGTGTTAAATAGAGATATACCATACTTTATTGTATTTTAACGATTATAATAATTCTAAATAAGAAATTTTATTTAATCGACATTTGTATCAATATATTTTTTTTTAAATATAACAAATTTAGAATTAAGAAAAAAAGTTCAACTTTTATCCCGAATTCCTAAATTGAAAGTAAGATTAAATGTGAGGACTTTTATTTTTTCATGCAAATTTAACTTTTCATAAGAAAACAAGAGAGACCGTTTGTTGTTGGTTCCGTGTTCTGGGCCCAACAACAACATGACAGTGGTCCAGAACTGAATTGTTAATGAATGTTTTTACTAAATGCTTATCGGTAACCGCTTGATTTTTTTACTTATTGATAAAAATATGTATTTTTTTACATAAAGATTTTTTTTATTATTTTTTATATACACCGTTTGGATTTTCTTTAATTTACTTAACCAAAATAATTATAATTTTTCCTGTTTGTTATAACAATACATTAATGTGATATCATGATTGGATTTGGTCCCCAATCCACTTACACTATGTTACTTCACAGGTTCGTTTCACCTCAATAAATAATATGCCGACACAGTTGTGTTAGTGTTATAAAATATTAGCATTTAGAAGAATTTTTTAAATGAATTTCAATCTGCTGAATATGCCCTGTCAAAGGATTTCGTGGTACATTTATGTAATTATCCGCATAATGTTAAATTCTTTTGCTTATATTCCTATATAAACCATTTTCAGTTTTAAAATGAATAGTCCCGTACTGAGTTTGATAAATACTGTTTAGAAACTTTTAAAAGATTTGTATTTCTTGAAAAATTTTTCTCCATACTCGTTTTATAAGTGATCAAAATCCTTTTCCAAGGATCTAGTGTTATTAGGAACTTTATGATTTCGATTGGAGAGCTCACTGAAGAAGTGCTAGAAGGTAAAATAAATATCTATAAATTAAACTACACAAACTTGAATTTCGATCCTTATATAAATTTTTGGCCTATATGAAAATCGAGTCAAAACACCTTTTTGGACGGTGGAATTTCCTTAGTTTACAGAACATTAAAAGAAGATCAAACAAAGGAAAAACCTAATCAGTAAGGAAGATTAATTTATTTCATTTCAAACTTAAAATAAAAATTTAAAAACAATTAATTTTTTATTTCAATAGTTTTCATTGTAAATCATAATGTTCAAGACAATTTTAGAATTTCTGTAATAATTTTTGTTTACCAGCATAAAATAAATTGAAATGTTTGGTATATTCATAATTCATTACATTCACTTTCCTATGTATGGAATATACAGTAAGGGGAAGTACACGTTTTAAGGTTCCTCGATTCCAAATATCCATACTTCGCAAAATGGTATATAAATAAATGTATGAAAAAATAATTTTATTCTGTGACATATGTTTCCTCAGAATAAATACATGGTTTATATATTATGATTTTTGTATGGCAATCATTTAAAAGTTTTCAGTAAGCAATATGAAATTACATTGAGATCTTGGCTTAACTACTATTTATGTTAATAAATATATGCTTAACTCTATTGTTTACAATGATACGGAGGTTTGGTTATGCAATAAGTGAAGGAATAGGTGATGTTTAAAGGAAAGAATAAATGAGGATTGGCGAATGGAGATGGGGAGTTCCAGAAGGAGGTTGCACGCATGACGAAGGATTTGCTGAAGAAGGTGATCTGGAGTTTAATGGATGGATGGATGAACGAAGAGTGAGGAACTCAAGGATATAGGTACGTTTTTTTATTTTGAGAACTTGGAATAGGAACACCAAGGAGGTATTGCCTTCGGGAGGTTGGATGGAGCCACTTCAACTCGGGAAACTTGAGAGCGTCTTGGAAACCCCAAAAATAAATCTTAAAAAACAATTCATGAGTCTCTTCAGTCTCAACTCAAGACCTTAAGTTAGCCCTCCATAAACCAAGGAACCGTAGTCAGAGTGGGGGAAGACGAGAAAGGATACTAGAAGCGGACGGGTGTTCTGAGGAATGGAATTACGAAATCTTAGCAAATGTTTAAGTACAGTTATGGATTTTCGTGTGATTTGGGAAATATGATTAATCCAGAAGAGGTGTTGATCGAAGGTGACTCTAAGATTTTTTATTAGGATAGAAGTGAATCGGTTGGTAGTGAAGGAAGAGTAGAGGATGGTAAGGGAGGGAATGAAGGAGGCACTTGGAAGCAATATAAATGGCCTTGGTTTTTTTCAGAATTCAGATTCAAATCATTGCTGAGCACCCATGCGTTAATACTATCAATATCTTCTTGTGTCTTTTGGATGGCCTCAAGCATCTCGGAAGGATGGAAGGATAGGTAAATTTGAAGATCGTCTGGATATAGGTGTTATTGTGTGTGGTGAATGGAATCAGGAAGATCGTGAATATAAATGGAAAAAAGGATCGGTGAAAGTGAGATATATGAATGTGAACAGCCAAGATCTAAAATAAAATTTGTACGAAAATAAATGTACATATTTAAGGCGTAAGTCTGGAATGTGTCTGCGACTTTTAAATTAAATCTACCTTCATATATATGACACCCTTTCTGGTAATTTCTGACTAGGTAGAGAAGAAGTGGTTATCTAGGGGTAACAAACTAATATTAACCATGGCGAGGGATCAAATATTTCATATCGTAGGACCACCACAGTGATAAAAGTCAGTCATCCCAGGCTGATTCGAACCGGCACCGCTGCAGTCATGAGGCTGTCGTCTTATTCCCTCAGCTTAACGAAAAACGGCCCTTAATGAAATCAACCGACCGGAAGTAACACTTTATATAATCGTTTTTAACATATTTTCGATTTTCTGGAAAAAAATACTCGAACAGATTTGATTAAACTGCGAACATTAATGTAAAATTATTCGAAAATTTACACGTAAAGTTTGTTTATTTTAAATAAAATATATTTTTCCTGTAGTGATTACGAATTTTATATGAAATTCGCGTAAAAATGTTAGTACAATAATTGGCATATACATGAGTTCCACTAAAGTAGTTATCGACTTCACCGCTTGGAGCGCTGTCGTCACCTCCTAGGGTGGATAATGTATAAATATGTGTGTTACCATGGATCCTGACGGTAGATGCAATATATGCGATATTGTAGATAGATGCGGTGGAGGGAACTACTTTTTCTAGACAACATCCTAGTCGTAAAACATCTAAACAATGGATTGATAAAGGTCGTCACTTGCTACTCCCTCTCGCTGCTGGTATCTGACCGAAATGTACCAGGTTCTCAGGAAAATGGGGAAAAAGTTAAGACCACCACCGGAACGGCCCCTCCCCCCTCCAATAATCTACTTGCGTAAGCCAATCAAGCCTACATCAATAACTAAGACGATATTCTACCTTATAATGCCTAAAGGCAATGAAAGGTATCAAAAAATACCAGCTGTACATATGGCACACCTCACCATATGTACACATAAGAAACTAATTTAAAATTTTAGGAGGGTACGAAAAAAAAAAAAAAAAAAGTTAAGATCATACTTCTACAGGATCATTTCTGTAGTTCGTTGATCTTCACCTCGGCGTTAATCCGGATCATAGACGGATCATCGATGACCGTTCGGTTTATCCATTGGGATAAGCTGATGGGGAGGTACGCAGTCCGAGTGGTCCCAAAAATATAATACAGTTTTAAAAAATACGCATGAAATCCGCCGCTGCCTAGCATGAGCATGTTTGCATACCGCTGAATTATTAATTATTGTACAACACAACTGAACATTTTAAGAGCCTTCGATTAGACCTTTTACAGTTATTCACAAAGGTGTAGAAGGCACCTTCACGACAGTTGAATGTAGAGATACTCCAAGTTCAATAACATCAGGGCAATTAATATCAACCATGATGGAAATAGTAAGGAGTAAAACAAAACCGGTTAATTAAACAATTTTTTAAGATAAATGAAAATTTAATTGCTGTGAAATCAGAATGAACGACTGAAGAATAAATACATCGGGATAGAAAAAGGGTGGAAAACCCTTGTTAAATCGATAAAAAAAGAAAATGTACAATCAGCGAATGGTCTATTTCAGTGAGGTAATCAATCAATGAACGGTTGAAAAAAAATCCTCTTCCAGCTGCTTCAGTGTGAAGCGAATTGGAAATTTAACAGGCTTCATAAAAATGAATGAAAGGATTAGCGCTACGTAATTGCGTATTACAGTCCTTTACCGATTCAAATAGAATGTAAAGTAATGAGCTTATTGGAAAAAAAGTTAGATAAGTGAAAAAAAGTAAGGGGTGAATTGATTTCCTCGTATATTAATGCAATTACTACAAATTAATACGATAAATACTATTGTTAATTTATTTTAACATAGTTTGTTGAATTTTTTCTTTTTTATATTTGTTTTTTAAATATCTTTCATAAATCTCTTCGTATCCCTATCACTATTTTATCCATTACTCTGTTAAAGGCACATTGGGTTGAAACCAAGATATGAAAGGGAAAAAGAAGGGAAGAAAAAAGGAAAAAAAGAGTGAAAGGGGAAAGGATGGAATAGGGGGAAAAAAATCATAAAAAAGAGAAAAAGAAAAAGGGGAAAAAGTAAAAAAAAAAAGATAAAGAACCAGAGAGTGAAACAAAAAAAAATCCATGTTCTTATGTTATATATTACCAATGTTTATAATTATTATTGTATACCTAGCTAGGCTTACTTATCGTAAGATTAAAAATATTGTCTAATTAAACTAAAATAAGTATGCTGTGTGAGTAGCAACCCAATGAAGTTGGGCAGCACAACTTCGTATTTTAATGAAGTTTTTCCTCCTCCTTCCTGGCATGGAAATATGAAGTAAGCAGATTCTAATACCTTACAACCTTACTTTGCTGTGTATCATGGCTATATGAACACTATTTAATTCGTTGAAAATTTTATGTAATTGTAAATACAATAAATAGTCCATTTATTGCAGAATATAAATTATTCAAATAATAAAAACACAAAATAGAATTATTTAGAGATTTTAAATCAAAAGTAACGAAAATATCTAAACTAAGATTTTCTATAACTTTTTTATGGCTGCTAATTTTTTTTTATTGATGGGATTCATTTTTTAATTATAATATTAATAAAAAAGATATAGTGGTAGGAATCCACTTTAATCTCACATATTGTTAAATATGTATGTAATTAAACTTCACTATTCCTTTATTTAAATAGTTATTTATATTTATAATTATGTAAGCTATTTTGGTTATATTAATTGTTTTTTTTTAATATATTAAATTTTCAGCTCATATTTCGCACTTAATACTGCATCATTTGTAGTATTTCGGCGGGCGGCGAGAGGAAATTGACAGTTCCATGGCTATTTGGCATCAACACATTGAATACCAGTCGGATATTTTTGCTGGCCCGGTCGATTATCACCTATCGGTGGCTATGGTATTATTACCCTTTCAAACGTCTCGTAATAATAAAAGGATAACGGAAAAAGGTACATTTTATGGAGAAGTATCGTGACGCTCGAGACCTCTTTGGAATATCAGAGCATGCGCTTCTTAATGCGTTTTTAATATTGTTTTTTTCTCTTGGGATTGCAGGTTTGAATGCCAAGAGAAAAAAACAATATTTTATAAAGAATTATGAAATTCATAATTAAATAAATATACATAACACCAATTTGATGGGAATACTTGATGTTGTTAAAAATCATATCTTAAGCTCCCATTTGATATACACGAGCTATTTTGGACATTTGAATATAGATATCAAGATTCCATTCGTTGGCACATAGACACAGACACGCGCACACATACATATGTATATAAGTCACGATATAACGGGGAAAGACTGATAAAGAAAAAGGAAAAGGTTAGCGGAATAGCACTCTTTGAATGGGAAAAAAAATACTGGTTTATTCACGGAGTTCGTCCACTAACATACATGCACTCTACAGCTGATATGGTGTTACCGTATCAACTGTAGATGGTACTTGTAGTACAAGAGCCCAAGAGGAGAAAAAAGGCAGTTTTCTCACCCCAATTTTTGATTAATTTAATGAAAACTATGTATAATTACTAGCCAAAATTGATGAGTCTGCCAAGTATAGGTAGGGGGAAAAAATAGCGGCTGTTTTAAAACGATAAAAAGAAAAAGATTTTCATTCGAAGGTCTATATCTTAAAAAGTAGGAACAACACAAGAAGACCTAAGAGAACGTCATTTAAAGAACAGTAAATTTGCTACAATATGAGCCCTAGTAGAGTTATTTACGTTAAATATTTTTCGAGATATAGCTTTTTAAAAAGCAACGTTTCAGAAAAATGTTGTATGGGACGTACTGAAAGATTAGTAGTTCGTGAATTTAATTTGAAAAAATTATATCTCGAAAACTATTTGACATACAGATGTCTATTAGCACTCAAATTAAAGCTAGTTTAATGAGCTATAAACTAGTTTATTACGTTTATCTTGGTAAGATTAATAGTTTACATGAAATTTGCTAAAATAAATTGATTTATAGTTGTTCGGACAAATTTGTATTAGCCAAATTTATATTCATATATGAATATCATAAAAACTACTACCCCTACGAAGATAAGTGTCATAAACTACTTTATAGAAAGTTAAATTTCCTTTATTTTGAGTGATGGCAGACATATGTGCGTCTTATGGATCTAGAGATATATTTTTTCAAAAATCCAACATTTTATACGAACAACTAGAAATTAACATTTTGTGAGTTTATCTTGTCAAATATCATAAAAACTACTGGTCCTACAAAGATTAACATTAATAACTATTTTATAGTATATATAACTAGCTTTAATTTGAGCGCTGGCAGACATCTGTACGTCAAATGGTTTCTGAAATAAAGTTTTTCATAAATCAAACCTATTGTCCGAACAACTATAAATCGATTTATTTTAGCAAATATCATGAAAATTATTATTCCTACGAAGGTAAAGGTCATAAACTACTTTATAGTTCATTAAACTAGCTTTAATTTGATTGCTAATAGACATCTGTACGGTACATAGTTCCTGAGATATAAATTTCTCAAAATAAATTAACTAACTACTAATCTGTCAGTAGATTTTAAGAAATTTTGCTTTTTAAAAAACTATATCTCGAGAACTATTGGATGTAAATAGCTCTTTTATGTTTAATATTTCAGCAAATTTAATCTTCTTTAAATAATGTACTCTTAGGTTTTTCTAGTGTTGTTGATAGTTTTCAAGATATAGAGCTCCAAATGAAAAATTAGTTTTTTTTATTGCTTTGAAACAGCCACCATTTTTTGTTTCCCCTACCTATACTTGCGCCTTGGTTTTTGAGATATAGATTTATCAAAATAAATTTACTAAATACTGATCTTTCAGTACGTCTCATACAACATTTTTTATGAAATGTTGCTTTTTAAAAAGCTATATTTCGAGAACTATTTAATGTAAATAGCTCTTTTATGTTTAATATTTCAGCAAATTTAATCTTCTTTAAATAATGTACTCTTAGGTTTTTCTAGTGTTGTTGTTAGTTTTTAAGGTATAGAGCTCCGAATGAAAAATTAATGTTTTGAAACAGCCGCCATTTTTTATTCCCCCTACCTATACTTGGCAGACTCATTAATTTTGACTAGTGATTATACCTAGTTTTCATTAAAGTAATCAAAAATTGGGGTGAGATAACTGCCTTTTCCCCCCCGGCTCTTGTACTATTGGTACTACCACCCTCCAGAAAGTAATCGCCGTACTGTGCTGATCTTAATGTGGTGGTTCCTAATTTTTAAATGGAATGTGCTAACAATTTGTTCCGCTTTCCCTAGCAGATCGCACTCTAAAATCATTTGGTAGTCTCGGGACATCTTCCCTACTACGTGTAGCATTAGATTATTACCCTAAGCCCCCCATTTACTTAATTCAATTTCTGCCTCCCCCTCTACTCTGCAGGCTCCCCAGGATGATTGACTAACATTAACATACCAGGGCCCGGAGCACCCTTTTTCCGCCACTCTTCTTCTCCAGAGCCTCTTTGTACGCAATGGTATTAGAACTGCCAGTGTCTACTAAGCATCTCACGCCTCCTCTCGCTCGGATGATAGGCAGGCTTCCGTGTTCTCTTACGCTGTGGCACACCAAAGTGCGGCCGCCCCTCCAAAGATACTACAGATATCATCCTTCATTCTTCCAGCCTGAGTCTTTAAGCGTTCCTCCTATTCTGCTGTCTGTTATCTATTCCGACATCATTCCCTACTGATTCAACATCTGAAGTCTCAGATGTTTAGGTTTCTCACTTACAGAATTAACCTGTTCTGTAAGTGAGAAACCTAAACATCTGGTTTCATAATTGGTCTACCAAGAATTTTATCTGACCGGTTATATATTTGTATTAGGGCACGAGTGTTCTGGCACTCACCTGGTTATTGAGGAACTAAGTGATATTTCTTTTTATTTAAACAGCATTTTTTTCCCACAATTATGTCTGATACAGGTTGGAACTGGTTCACCCTAAGCTTTCATCAATTTGCAGTCAAGAGAGTTCTTCGTCTGGGATGAAGAATTGAATCTATATTGTATTCTTTAGGCATAAACAAGTTGACAAGGCAGTCGATGTCGAAGGCAAAGTAGTGACTTTCTTCACTATTTATATAAAGAAGGTTTGCGGTGCACTGCAGATCCGAGGGATATCTCAACTGTGCACAGCCAAACTACAAGCTCAAATAGTACATTGAACGTCTGTTCTCTAAATTATTTTATTTAAGAGTGAACAATTTTTATATTTAGTTCCATTACATTTAATAGGATCGTTCTTCAACAAGGATAAGTTTTGGTCTATAAAGTATATTAAGCCCATTTTACTATCAATAATGAAGAAAGATGAATAAATTATTCAGTAATCAATTAATCTAGAAATAATTAATTTTAGCGCACTTGCTCAGCCTCCACTGACTCACTACCAGTGATGCGGCGAGAGGGAAGCGCTGGGATCTTTCGAGCTCTGCTCTATCCCTCACACGTGGGGGATAGAGTGGGCTCAGGGATTCTCAGGTCGATTGTGTAAATATTGTATATTAGAGTGTAAATATGACTAGAGACTATATTATTTTATCACTATGTTACTTTATTTATTTATTTTTCTTACAGATAGTTTGATTATGTTCATTTTGTTTATTATTCTGTTTGTATATATTTTAAGAGAGTTTTCTTTATTTTTTTTTATTCATTTATTTATTTTATTTTATTTTAGTATGTATGAGATCATTCATCACTATTACCTATCGCCCACAATAGTGGCAGATTGTAATATCTATCAATACATAAAAAAGTATTTAAAAAAAAATTAATATAAAACTAATAAATTCGTATGAAACTTGTATACTAAATCTAATATTTATGTCTGGTAACTGGCAAAGAGAAATATGAGATACGCGAAAATGAAATAGAGAGGATAAAATAGATACAGTTCAAGGACAAAACAAAAAAGAAGGAAATAAAAATTTACAAAGGAACAAAATATGATATCAAAAAAGAATGTAACTTTGTTAAAAAAACAACAACAAAAATTTGTTTTGTGTTATAATTGTTGCATCTTTATTAATTCTTTTTTTTTAGTGTTTGTATTGTATCTTATACAATAAATCAGTATGCTGTGTATTGTAGCAACCCCATTGTATATGGGCAGCCTAGCATATTGAATAAGAATTTCTCTCTAGTCACGTAAAAAACTGTCTCATAACTTTTTTTTTGTATTATTTGACGTCTATAGATAAAAAAAATCTGTATGATACGCATAGTAAATTAATATTTATTTAGTTATAAAAAATATTTATCCCTCCTCTCCACCAACGAAAATGCTCAGAAGAATTAATACAATATTTTTTTTAAATTTAATACCTGATCGGCCAGGTGGGCCTTAACAATTGATTATAGGGGAGACTATACTCATAAAAGACACCCCTAACTATATACAACGTTATAAATGAAAAAACAATTATGATAAAATAAATATGATAAATTAATAATTCTTAATAAAAGATGAAAGTAAAGATGATAACAAAACGATGACATTTATGGATTTAACAAACTAAATAATTGACTTTTAATGGAAAAAATAAAGAAAGGTAAAACAGGAAAAAGATGAAGATAAAATTTTTTTTGAGTGAATATAACAGAACTGATAAATATCAAACTTATACCAGGATGTTCTGGAGCAGCCTGGGCTTGAGTGTTCGAGTTGAGGTTGGGGTTCCCAAGTTATAGGTCACTTCTCATTTAACTGTCGGTAACTGGGAGTGGAACTTTATGAACTTTTTTTTAATTATGTAATCATCTGTTGTCTCTTCTTGTAATTCCTTATGCAATTGATTACAAAGTACAGTTAAAACTTATCGATTAAAGAAATGTTGGATAGGTTTTGAAGATTATGGAACGTGCTATCACTATCATTCACGGGTTTTCTGAATCAATTTGCGCTGGCTACACAGAAAAAATAGGGAAAAAATTCTTTTTTTTGTAGTAAAGAAGATGGTGAACCTAAAATTCAGGTTTAGCACTACATAAACATATAAAATCGTTATGGAAAAACTGTATAATTTTTTTTTTATGAAAACACCCTTCATGAAACTTAGAATCTCTAGACTATTTTTATAATGCACTCTGTTAGCAAGCGTAACTTACTCAGCCTCCACAGGTTTATTACGAGTGACGCGGTGGGAGGGCTGCGCTGGGATCTCGAAGGACCTTACTCCACCGTTCATGCGTGGGAGATAGGACGGACTCGGGGGTCAAGGTCGAGATTGTAAATATATATTTTTTCGCTTAGTTTGATTTTCTTCATTTCATTTATTTATTTTTCTTCTAATAAACAAATAGAATAGAAACAAATTTTATTTATTTATTTTTATATTTATGTTATTTTTTAAAATATTTATTTAATTATTTAATTTTATTTATTATTATTTCTAATTTTTATTTTTTTTTGTGTGCAAGTGTACAATTATCACTATTATTGCCTAAATTTGTGGCAGATTGTAAAATCAATAAATAAAAGTTTGATATTTAAAAACAACGAAATGTAGCACGCGTTATAAAAATAGTCCAAAAAAAAGTTGTACATTACTCGAAAATTATATGTAATGTGCGCATTTTGTAGGGAAATTTGTAAACTTTAATTTCAATAACATATAAAACCATTAATAAATATCCTGTAAGGTTTTTTTCTTCGGACAAGTAATTCAACAGTTAGTTAAATTTTTCAGTTCGGGTGGTTTTTTGTTCCTCTTGATATTATTGGCTGTATTTACTTATTCGATGATAAATAAAGTAAATTTCGATCTTAAAAAATATTATATAACTTGGATTATGCCAATTTATAAAAATTAAATTTATTAATAAAACATAAAAATCTGTATATTTTTTGTGTCTGTTACTTTGTCAGAATGTAACGTATTCAAGAAAGTAAACAAGGAAAAAAACTGTATCAGCTAATGCTAATACATTTTTAAATTACAAAAGATAAATGTAGGACCTTTATCAAATTCAATTAATTAATTTAATTATGTTTAACCGGTAAAGAAACGTTGTAACAATATTTTCAATCCATTCTTCCGAGGAAAGAAAAAGCGCTGTGGTTAGTTAATGAATTGCCAGTTCTCTTATAATTATGTATTCTTATAACTCACTAATTATGGGGTTGTATTTATTTTAGTCAGCAAATAATCTCAATTTTTTTTATTTTATTTTTTATTTTTTATTTATTACGTTTTTCTCTTCTTTCTTTCTTTTTTTTTTTTAATTGATTCATGAATTATTTTAATTTTTCTGTCGTAAAATATAAAATTTCAGAATCTGAATTAGGATTTTAACTACACATAAATTCATTTTATGAAAAGGTGCTAGTAGGACTACGTCACTATTCCATACAAAAAAGTAGGATATTCAATTTTTTAATTTTTTTTTTTTATAGGATGTACTTAAAAAACGTTTTAAGTTAGGTACTTTTGATTGCAGTGTGGTAAGCTTTAAAAAAAATTAAATTAAAAAACAAGCATAATTTGACTTTGTTAAAACCATTTCAAGGAGCCTTTTAAATAATGATTTTACGAAAAACGAAATTTAATGTTGTTTATCTGCATGAACATCCTGATTTTGGGTAGATCTGCTATGCTAAAATTTAGAATTTAAAAAATTAAAAAGAACACATAGGCAATGGAGAATAATCCATCTGTCGAAGTTTGTATGGAATTTAAGTAAAACACAAATAACAAAACTTTTTAAAAAAATACGTTATATACCATAAAAACAATGATTTTAACTTATCTATAAATTAAATTACTTTTAGCCATATTGTATTTACGTTAAAAAAAACAATAGTACCAAAATGTGATATGGCATTAATTCCTAAGTATATAGTTACTAAGAGGTCTCCAATTAGAGCCTTTTAACAAAGAGAATAATGGTTTTGGAGAGCAAGTTCACTTTTATTTTATTTTATTCTAATTTCAATATTTTGCTTCGCAATATATCGCAGCTTCACTGTTTCGATCGAACATAAGCCAGCGTAGAAAAGAGAAGCTGGATCTGAGATATTTTTCGAGATTGTTTTTTTTAATTGAAGTGTGATTTGAGCGTTTAAGTTTATATCGAGGCTATACCTGTTACCTGCGCAAAAATAGTGCTCGAAACCCCACATACTATATTGTCATTGCCGGAATTTTTAATTCTTCAATATGGGCAGTTCTCCTCTTTTTGGGTTCTCTGATACTTTCTATTGTAACAATATTGTGTTCCCTTATAATTATCACTCTGAATGGACCCTCGTATCGCTGTATCTCTTACCCCTGTTAGATCCCAACTTCCTACATACGATCGTCACGATTTTGATTGCTCCCATCCTATCTGTGACCTTTAAATTCTCCCGAGTTACCCTCCTGGATTTTTCCTTTTCCATTCTTCCCCGGGCCTTTTCCCATAACTTCGAGCAACATGGTTGTTGTGTATTTTTACCCATTCGAGTGTTTTGGCGTGGGCTCCCGCTAGAGAAACTTCCGGTAGTGGGGCAAGCTCCGGGGGTGGAGGAATCACCTGCATGGGTGGTGGGTTTTGAACCCCATTTTGATTTAAAGCATCCAAGTTCGTGACCGCTTGTCTGACGATACTATTGGCAGCCATTATTTAAAAAAAAATGAGAGAATAGAAAAAAAAATTGAAAGCTGAGGAAACTACGATAAAAAAAAATCTTTAAAGTAAATATTACTCCGGTATTTAATGTCCCGGGTTCCGGCACCAGTTAAGTATTGGCGAAAGCAAAATGTCAAAAAAGAGAAGAAGGAATGATATCTAACACGCTTCAACTGCTGTGAAATAATAGCTTTATTTTATTTATTTTTTTTTTTTCGAATCCTCAAAAACAGAAATAAAAGTGAATTAATAAATGCATTACTGTGAAAAAAGAAAAAGTAATTCGTGTCGTGTCTTACCTTTTACTACCTTTGGTATTTTAAGGTTACCTGTTATCACATATGAGCTATCCATTCAAAGGAGGTATTTTAAGTCCGGAGGTGAGGGGCCTCCTCGACTAGCTTTATTGTGTTCGCTACATCTCTTATATACCTTCGATCAGCTGATCCCCTCAGTCAGCTGACATCGAAACAACAGCTGACTCAGACCGTAACTTATATATATAAAATAAAACTTTTTTCTTGACTGTTATTGATATATACTTTTGTGGATCTTGAGGATCAGTCCAAGTCAGGAGTCGCAACTCCATTGTTTAAGATATTGAGTCATGCCCTACAATAAAAAAAACAAAACAGTTTTTCAGTAAAAAGAATTTTTAACTCCGTATTAAAAACTACACTGTACAGAGTATAATTACCTATCTATAAATCAATCTATATATAATATATATAAATCTAAATATATATAAGGGAAGTTTTTAAAGAATTTTATTTCAGTGAGAAAATAGAACTGTCAGTTGTTGGGGCAAAATTGGTGCTGCGAGAGAACAATCAAACCTAATGAGCTTCTTTAAGTAAATACCTCTGTTGTAACAAGATGGGCCAATCTAGTGTGCTTCCTTTCTTTCGTTCAATAGATTTTTTTTCCCCCGACCGATTTGTCAAATATTAGCGGAAATAATGCGTTTATTTAAATATATGAAGATAGCGAAATAAAATCATTCAATTTAATACTCAATTACAAATAATATCTGTCTGTATCCAAAAGGATTTCAAAATTCTGCAAAAGGATTTCGCTCAAATTTTTTGGGTTAGAATTTTGAAGTTTAGAAGTTGTCATTGTAACCTTTTGATGGGATGATTCATATTTTTTTGTAATTATGATTTGAGACAAATTTTTTTTTTTCAATATTAATAAATACTAATGTCGGGCGTAGTCAAATGAGATCATTAGGCTATTACATTATTCTTCCTGATATAGTTTTTCGTTAAGTCCTTTTGTTGGTAAAATTTGGTACGTATTTGTACTTATTGAATGTGTAAATGTACCGATACGAAGACTATAAATAAATAATACGGAAATAAATAACATAATAATAATGATTATTTGATATTTGTTTTTATTTTAACACCAACATGCATCTATACTATTTTAACTGTGTAAAAAATATTTTAAAACTTTTTTCTAAATATCTTTATTGAAACTTACCAGTAAATTTGATCTTATGTAAGTACTTAAGTTAAAATAGAGTGTTACAGGCGTTATAGAAACTACCCATTGTTAGCGCTCTAATGACATTTTACATTAGTAGGTCTCGTGGCCATCACAGGCGCCTCGGAGGATTGTGAGAAAAGGAAGAGGATGCAAGGTTAAAAACAAGGGGGTTTGAGTGGTTAGGGAGTTTATATTGGAAGGAGTGATGTCTGGTTCGGGCTAGATCGGTTACATAGGGAACATTAAGGTCTTAATGTATGATTTTATTTGTGACAAAGTAAGGAGCATTGAGGATTTTACGAAGGATTTTGGATTATAAGGATTCGATACGAGAGGTATTCGAAGGTTTAGTGGAGCCCCAAAGTTCAACTCCATATGTCCAGATTGGCCTTATTACAGCCATCAGTTTTTGTAATGTGTTGAAAGTTTAGACCGTTTGTCTAGTAAGTGCTGTAATAATCGAAATCGACGTGCTGTTTCCTGTCTTTTCAGTCTTGTGTGAGGATTCCAGGTTTTTTTTTTTTAATTTAAATAGTACTTTTTATTTATTGATAGATATTCAATCTGCCACACAGTTGTGGGCAATAGGTAATAGTGATGAATGATCTCATACATACTAAAATAAAATAAATAAATAAATAAAATAAATTTAAAAAAAACTCTCTTAAAATATATACAAACAAAAGAATAAACAAAATGAACATTGTGTGAGAATTCCAGGTTAATCGTTTGTCTAGATGTAATCCAAGGCAGCGTATCTGTTCGACAGGGGTAAGAGTAACATTATTTAATGAAACTGTATGGCAGTCGGTAGGTTTACGACAAAGGGTAAAGGTAATTTGCTGGGGTTTGTTGGAATTTATCTTAATCCTCCAATTACGAGACACCATTCTTCGAGGGTTGTGATATTGATCTAAAACATCTAAGCTCGCGTTAAATAATTTCAAGTTTCACTGACTGATACTTGGCTCATTACCAATATCGCGGCGAGAGGGTTGCGCTGGGATCTCGAAGAGTCCTGCTCCACTCATCACGCGTGGGGGATAGAGCGGACTCGTGAATCTTCACGCGGAATGTGTAAATATTGTACATGATGTGAATTTTTTTTTTTTTTTAATTTTACAATTTTTTAATTACATTTAGTTGAACAACTTTTTTTACCTAGTTTATTTTATTTATATCTAATTATGTTTACCATCAGACCGTAATTTATATAATTAGAATATTAATTCTTACTACTAAATTTTTGCATATAAATGTCATTTTCGTCTATACATTCTTCATCTTGAACCTTTAAGATTACTACAAATCAATCCTTTATCAACCGAAATTATTTCTACTGACTGATCAGCGTCTTCAAAACATGTTCTACTTTTTTATTTAGTATTCCGATAGTCTCCTTTTGGGACATCAACTATAAAACGTAACACTTTTCAAACACTATCCTAAATATATTATTTTCTTCTCCCTTCTCCGATTTGTTCTCACTCGTCATTATCTGGCGTTTCTTAATACTAAAATTTAATATAAATTATAAAAATTTTATTGTTAAGTGTATTTTCATGAGACAAATTCAAGAGTTATTAAGATTATTTCTTTTGATTTTTATACATTATTGATATCTTTAGATGTAAGTTTACACCTCTAGATGACCCCTCTGTATGTCAGAAATGTCCAGGAATGGGGTTATAAGGAAAAAGGTTGAAAAAAATATATAACTAATGAAAAATAGTCATAAAGATGGTCATAATCACACGAAGAAAAACTTCATATTATTTCGCAACTGAATAAAGAATTATATGGTCTAATCATAATCAATTTTTAAGAAGACGGTTCTAAAGATGGTGGAGACTAATTCAAAAACGTTTACTATGAGGACTAAAATAGATAAGGAGTAAAAGAATAAATCAGCTATAAAAACTAAACATTATCATTCTATTAATTATTTATTATATGATTGTTTAAGAGTGGTTTATTTTTTATTAATATACACAACTTTGATCCATTTAACTCTCAACTTTTATTCTTAAATAACTCTCCAACGTTTCGGCCCTCAGGCCATTCTCAAGGATACAACCTATAAAAAGTGTTTTGTTTTTATAACAATTACATTATTTCCTTAACTACATACTGATTTCTTTTGCCATACCTTTTATATCGATGTCATTGTTTTTAATATCAATTTGCAGGCTAATTGCCCATATCACATCTTTAAAATAAATTAAATATTAAAATAACATCATAACAACTTCATAAAATGTTTTTTTTTTAAATTGATTAGTTACATTACTTTTTTTTTCTTATATCTTAAGTTTAAAAATCCTCTTATACAAACACAATTTCTGCTTTTTCACTTATATTTATCACTTAAAACAGAACCTACCCTCAACAGGACTCTATTATCACCTTATCATATAAAAAATAACTTTTTTTATAATTAATTGACATTTAATATAATTTTATTAACATTAAATTTTAATTATTTTGCTTATTAACTTAACATATTTTTAAAATAAAATCCATAATTAATATATTCTTATTATATGTGTATTCTTTTATCATACATTTACCCCCCTCTCTATTTTATTTTTTCTCATATTTACTTATTTATACATGCTTTTATAAGTGTATATATATACATTTGTACAATTTAAGGATTTGAACAATTTATCTATTTACCAACTTTTTTTTATAATAATTGCATATTTATTTTGCTCAAAATTTCAGAATAATAGAGTTAAATAGATAAAAATTGTATAAATTAATTATCATTCTAAATTAATATGAATTAAATATCTTGCTATATTTATTACTGATAATATATATTGAAATAATAATAAGGAAAATTGAAGTGACGACTAAAACCATGTGGAAAAAGTGGTGAACCCATTTCACTTCACCTTTGTGGTGTTAAAAGCCAACTGACCGGCACAACACACCCACAACATCATCCCCTTCAGTGACGGGAGAGAACTTTTGGTTATATGGTTGGGCCTGAATGCTATTCGGTAAACCGGCTTTGTTCTTGTACTATGTCGAGGTCGTTTTGCATTAACGAAAGTTGGTAACATAAATCAATGTCGTTCTTGTTAATAGATAAATCGTTCTCTGAATATCAAATAATGGTAATATTTTATTTAGTTTCAAGGCGTTTTCCACTTTTAGCTACTTTTTAAATATTGCTCGATTTAACTATCTTAAGTCTCGGTTTCCCGTTTTAAGTTAATGTTTCAAAAGTGATATATGACTTGCTAGTGGGGCGGGGTTGCAGAGAAGGACTGCCTTCTAATTTTTTGCGTTATAATATCCTCTTGTGTGATTATGACATGCACATTATTACTATATGAATGGTATGCAGTATCATTTATTATTTAATTTATTTGGTCATTCATTTTTTTTTGGCTTAATTACTTTTCCTAAGTCTGCCTCAGTGTGTAGTGTAATTGTGAATGATCTACACAATCATGAAATATGATTTCTCGGGTGGTTGAAATGTATATGTTCAGATGTTTTGAAAATGCAAATTTTCAAGCATTATTCCACCAAAATACCTTCAATATTTTTTATTTGAAATAAATAACCATTTTCATCGTTAGCAACAATAAACAGTGTATAAATAAAAATGATTAAAGAATTTTATAAATAATTAAAGGATAAAACTGAAACAATTGAGAGAGAAGATTGGAGAAACTGAAACATCGGAAACAGCCGAAAACACTTTAGTACAAGAGCCCAAGAGGAGAAAAAATGTAGTTATTTCACCCTAATTTTTGATTAATTTAATGAAAACTATGTATGATTGCCAGTCAAAATTGATTAGTCTGCCAAGTATAGGTAGGGGAAATAAAAAATAGCGGCTGTTTCAAAACTTTAACAATTAATTTTTCATTCCGAGCTTTATATTTTAAAACTGCCAACAACACTAGAAAATCTAAGAGGACGTAATTTAAAATTGAGTAAATATGCCAAAATATAAGCCCTAATAGAGCTATTTACATTCAATAGTTCTCGAGATATAGTTTTTTAAAAAGCAAAATTTCATAAAATTGTTGTAAAGAACGTACTGAAAGGTCAGTAGTTAGTGAATTTATTTTGAGAAATCTATATCTCAAAAAACATTCGTCGTACATATGTATATAAAAGTATATTTTAGTGTTCTAGAGATGTCTTTTTTTAAAATAAAATATTTTATGCGGACAACTAGAAATAAATATTTTGTCAAATATCATCAACAGTAGTTTATACAAAGATAAAAGTTACACACTACTTTATAGTACATTTAACTAGCTTTAATTTGATTGCTAGTAGACATCTGTATGTCTTATGGTTTCTGAAATAAAGTTTTTCATAAATCAAACTTATTGTCTGAACAACTATAAATTAAATTATTTTTCCAAATACCATGAAAACTTCTATTCCTTCGAAGATGAAGTTCATAAACTACTTTATAGTATATGAAACTAGCTTTAATTGGAGTGCTAATAGACATCTATACGTCACATAGCCCTATATATAGATGTTTCAATATAAATTCAGTAACTACTAATCTTTCAGTACATTTTTATAAAATGTTGCTTTCTAAAAAGCTATATCTCGAGAACTATGGAACGTAAATAGCTCTAATAGGGCTTATATTTCAGAAAATATACTCTACTTTAAATGATGTTCTCTTAGATTTTCTATTGCTGTT
>NW_027110535.1:238744-242451 GCF_000696795.3 Halyomorpha halys
TAATACTATAGTTAGTATAGTAATATTATTACTATTATTACTATAGTAATATTCATGTAATGTTTTATTTTGCCTTTAGGACAAAAATAAAAAAAAAAACATATTGATTATTTTTTTTATGTTTTGGAGATATTACATCTTCCTGTTTGACATCACTAATTAAAATTTTTTTTCTCAAAATGAATTTATTCCAGAACTATTTGAGATCAATTAATTGGATTTCTAATTTTTAATTTATTTACGACAATAATTATTTTTGACTTTTTTTTGGAATATCCCATAGCCTGTTCTGATAAAACAAGGAAATTGTAGATACAAATTATGTAAGCATTCAGTTAGGATTTCAATGCAGTAAAACCATTTGTGAACATAAAGTAAAGATGTATTTTTAATATAAAATAGCTAAGGGACTTGATAATGCTTGATATGGTGGATGCTACGGCTATGAGAGGGGAATTGCTTATGGCAAGTAGAGCATTAGTAAAACATTGCAATATAATTTATTCATCTTGTCTACCAGAAAGAAATGCTCCCGGAGGCCGTATTACACTCAACTTGAATACTTAAATCTTCAAGTGCATTTTGGAAACCATGTTATTCAAGGGGGTAATATTTTTGTTCAATCCATTCGATTACTTGGGTTGAAAATAGTTCAAGTAGTGTGAAATCTAAACTGATTGAAAGATTTTTTAAGACTAGTGTATGTGTAATATGTGTTTAAGATTCTTTCAGATATATTCGAAAGGATCAGGAGCATGCCTGTTGGATAAGATGATTTTCATCGATATATCCTCGATGATTATATCGATATAAGAAATATCATAGGATCTCTTTTTGCACTTTCATTTAAAAATTGTTCTCATCTAAGTACTTATTTTCGTCTCAGTTCTTGATATAACTGTGCACTTCCTCTTTCTTTTTTCTTTGTCTATATTCCGTCCCAGAAACCAAGAAAAATAGGGTATCAAGAGCACGCGAACTGCGGGTTATGTGGTATTTTCTCTATGTGAAAGAACTGCATGACTATAGCTAGGTACATATTTTAAAATAGGTATTTGATGGGTGGTATTGCCTGTACATCATTGGCAATGACAGTCAAATGTTATTATTTAAAACATGGATAGTGGAAGCTCTTTTCGTTATGTTTTTTGTGATAATTGAGTTTAAGGTAAATCGGCCCACTCCCCCGAGCGAGGTGGAGGGATTACCTCCTCATAGCTTCCTGACACGCTTCCCCATCCGGGATGGTAACTAGGGGAAGTGACCCTTGGGTGTGTACTGTCATTGACCGTGCTCTGTAGTGTGGGGGGTGAGAGTAGTGTGCTGTAATATATGTAAATGTATGATCGTCAATGTACTGTTCCCCCAACCTGGAGAACTAGTGGCTATCTGCGGTACTATGCGCCACCTCCCTACGCATACGGACTAGCTTTGGAGTTAAATCGGCTAAGAGGATCCTGGAGGAGCACAAGCTAAGGTGGTTCGGACACTTTAAGGTGGACCAGGAAAGAACTGCGAGACGTATGAGACTCGCGTGGAGGATGAAGATGGCGAAGAGGAAGACCGCGCATTTCTGGGAAGGAAAGTCTTAAGGATGCCTTCAGGAGGCGGGATAAGGACTGGAATAGGAAAACGGAGATGGCTCAAGAACGAGACATCTGTTCCAGAATCTACAAATCGTAACCACACACTGCGAAAGGGGTAAAAGGAATAAAACGATTATGATGATGATGAATAGTGAAAATTGGAAGCAAATATTGGCCAATGTATATTAGAACAAGAGCGTATAGAAACACCATCTCAATATCTTAACTTTCAATTTACACGAATTTCCTCGACTACCGGAACAGGTCAAATACTCTTAAATATCACTGATCATTGTTTCCACTTGGCATATTTCTTTGTCAACATTGCGTATGTTAATTTAATGGGTGCTGGATAGAATACAGCCACCCATTTTTTCTTTCTTTTGTCACATTGAAAATTTTTCTTTACAAATTAAGCTCTGCATGTATCAAAGGCAAACCTTAGTATTTCCAATCTTACTGCCACCTTCCAATAATAATTTTTATTCTTTTTAATGAGGTGTAGATAGTTGACCGTAGATTAATGCTTGGAGAAGTTTGTCGGGGGTTGCGGTCAGCAAAGAACAACATAAATAAACAAAACCATATTTATTTATTTTATGCCGACGTTTCGACCTGAGTTTCAGGTCTTCATCAGGGGTTGTGGCGTAGAAGGAAGGTTTGTAACTGAGTTACATTGAGCTTTATTCTTTTTAGTTAGTTTGATGTATAAAACATATATAATGATAAAGAATATATACTCTCAGTCTATTTCGGTATACAGTATATAAAAATGACTAATGACTAAATTTTACTGAACTGCACAAGTCCACAGTTTAGGTTTGAAAATCGGTAGCAAACCCAGAGGAACAAAAAACAAGATAATGATGCAGAGCCTATGAAGGGTTGTTTTTGTGGAGGATTGGATTAAAGGGTTCGAATCCAATTTATAAAATCACTTATTTTGCCCAACTCAAGCCACATTCCCCATCCGAGTCTGAACGAAATAAATCACTAAGAGTAAGCTGAGTGATGAGTTTTTTTCTTTTGGCCACTATGTCAGGAACCATCTCCAACGAAGGAGACGATGAAGGATGTGGCCAATCAACAATTTCAAATCTGTTAAAGCTCATACGGGTATTCTTTTAATTATCAATAATGAGACCTTAATTATTGAATACTTTTGTAATTTCTATGAACAATAACGTACTTTGAGGCAGAAATAAAATCAATTTTATTATCTGTTAACTATTAATTGAGCCTGAAAAGTGTTCTAAGCGAGAAATTGAATGTGTTATAAATGTATTAATGAATACTTTTATCATCCATATATTGTTTTATTAAGTACATGCTACTT
Source organism: Halyomorpha halys (assembly GCF_000696795.3). Taxonomy (NCBI): domain Eukaryota; kingdom Metazoa; phylum Arthropoda; class Insecta; order Hemiptera; family Pentatomidae; genus Halyomorpha; species Halyomorpha halys. The sequence goes on from NW_027110535.1 coordinate 241,667, forward strand.
AAATCATACATCAATTCATTAAGTATATTTAAAAAAACATTACATTTCTCGAAAAAAACAAAAACATTAAGTAAAAAGATACATACTTACGTTACATTCACAGGCTCAATTATTAATTTATTGCAAACAAGAGTAGATAATAAAAGTGCTTATTCTTTTCCCCCTTCAAAACATTGAAGTACAAAATATTTAATTTCTGGCAATAAGTTAATATTGACTTACGCTAGTGTCTATGTCATATGCTAAATTACGAAACCGGGATTATTGCTTAACAACGTAATATTATTTAAATAAATTAATTAGTATCTAGGTTAAGTCTCAATATGTCTTTTATAATTTCTTTATAAGTCCAAAGTTTCGGCCAATTCGGCCATCCTCAAAGACAAACTAATGAACAACAGATTTGATTATACATTAATTTTTAACGAACTCCATTATTACTAATAATTTAGCATACCTTTAGCATAAATGTACACCACACATCCAATTATTTAAAAACTTTGTGCAGGCTATTCTGCCCAGGTTATTAATATCAGTAAAATCACTCTATGAAACAATGAAACAATAAGTAATTATATTAACGTATTACTAAGTTTGCCTTAGTTTATGTCTAATTACCTATTTTTTATTATATCTTCTTATCAACACATTATTATTAAACTTCCATACACTCAGGTCAGGCTTATAATTGATTTATATTGCCTTACTATATATTTCATATATATAATAATTAAAAAGTATTGCTATCGTGAATAATTTTGAAAAAATTAAGTATTTAAGTATTT
>NW_027110535.1:242501-265443 GCF_000696795.3 Halyomorpha halys
ATATATAAGAAGTGAAGAAAACTTCCAATTAGAATTTATTTATTCTACATTTTTCACTTGAACAATGTTTCGGGATTTACTCCATACTCATGTACTATGTATCCTAAAATTTTAAAAAATAATTTAATCTTATTAACAATTTTTATCTTTATGTTATATTTATACAACTGAAATTTTGTCATTTAAATATATATAGTTTAAAAATTTTTGGCAACCAAATTATTTAAATAATGTCCTTCAGTAGTTCAGTACAGGTACATTCATTCACCCATGTAGCACAAACCAATATACTATATTAGGCATTACCTCATTGGACCTTTGCGCTGCTTTTTTTTTTTACTCCTTATTGATATATCTGAATAATAATTATTTATTAAGTAAATCAACAACAAAATATACTCTTGTTTAGTCTCAACACTTTTTATTATATAAATAGTCCAACGTTTCGAACACTCTGAACATTTAACAGCTTACTATACATTCATTTGTTACAATTATAATATACCATCAAAAATGAATTCTCACCTCACATCAAAATTTAAAAATGTTTTGCAGGCTATTCTGCCCAGGTAATTAATTATAAGTCAAAATCGCCCTATGAAAAAGTCAATTAATAGAGAAGCATATTAATTATTAATAATCTTACCTAAGCTTATGTTTAGTTACCTATTTTTTTCAAATCTTCATTAATTTTCAATTAATCCACACTATCACTATCATATGAACTATTTATAACCTTCCACACACTCAGGTCAGCCTTGTTTTTAATTTAATTCAAATTGCATTTTGGTCTCAATTTTTATTTATTCCAATTATTAAAATTCATATTAAAATTAATTGTAAATAGTAACAAAAATGTTCCCAATATTTTTCATAAATTTATTTTACTTAAAATCTCTGCACAATATTGGTTTAAATTAATTTTATCTGTTTTAAAATTAACTGTATAGTTGATTTTCTCTGATATATGAATTGACTCAAGTATTTTTCTTTTGAACATATTGTTTTCTTTATGTAAAATTATTATATTATCAAAGTTGAATTTGTGTTGGTTTTTAGGTGCGTTTTGCAGTAGAACAGTTTTGTTGGAATCCTTCTCCTCATTTCTTATATCATTACTATAGTAATATATTCGATCACCCAAAAATTACTTAGTTTCACCTATATATACAGCAGAACAATTTAAAGAATGAATTTTTGTATCTATTATGTCCTTCAATTTAATGTAATTACCTTTAATTTTATGGTTGTCTATTGCATTAGGCGTATCAACACCATAATATTTAAATGGTTTCTTTATATCTTCAGATAATATCCTTTATGTAATTGAATCCATGAAATTTCATATTTATAGCTTTATTATTTATTATTTTGTTATCATTTCTATTTTTGGAAAGTCAATTAAGATTGATATATAAAATTCCTTGTTTAAATTCCCCAGCCATATGTATATAAGTGAAACGTATTTGTACGCTCTAGATATTTGTTTTCATTTATTTAGAAATAAATAGATTTCAATCCGATTGCCCGATTTAATATTTACTCAACTTTGAAAAAAAAACCTCTACTCTTGTAGCATTTTAATTATAAATATTACTAAAAACAGAGGTAGCCTTGAGCATTTTGCTCATATTGGGAAATTAACGTCTATATTTTTCTAGTATTTCATTTGTTTTGTCTACTTTCCGTTATCCCTTTGATGTTGTTATTGGTGCTGGTTTATATTACTTCCTCTTTTACTTCCCTACCTATACTCCATTCAGTTTTGCTTCGGTCTCCTCGCAACGGTAAGCCTGAGAATTTCTCTCAACATAACATGGCTAACGTGACTTTTTTTTTCTCATTCAAGTATTTTGCTCACCTGGACACCTCCTGCGTTTCATATTTTAAATCGTGAACGAAATATGGATTCTTTAGCCCCTAATGGAAGCTACAATTTAAAATTGACACCTACTTGACAAACGCTCTAAACTTAATTCCTCAAATATTAAACAAAAATTTGTATATACTACAATAATCAGACCAATTTGGACATATGGAATATGAGCTCTGGGGCTCTACCAAACCATCAAATTCCTCCCGCATCCAATCCTTACAATCCAAAATCCTTGATGCTCCTTATTACGTTACAAATAAACTCATCCACAAAGCCCTTAACATCCCATTCGTTGCAGATTTGGCCCAAGACAGATATGCGTCTTTTCATTTCAAACACCTTACCCATCCTAACCCATTAGTTCTTAATCTCTCATCCTTAACAATCCCTGATAATCCTCCGAGGCGTCTGAAAAGTAAATGGCCACGGGACCTTCTAATTTAAATTAATGCTTGAAGTACCACCAATGGGTGGGTCCTTCCCAAGATTTTCAAGTGTAAATGAAACATTCCATATATTTACTTATTGTATTTATTATTTGTACAGTTGTAAATTTCATTAAATAAATAAATAATTATAAAAAAAAAAATTAAATTGCATTGAAAGTAATCCTAAAGATTTTTGTCACCATCACATCCAATTCACACGGGACACCTCTAAGACGACAAAAAAGTAAGACATTCCTGTCGAGTTAATGGCGATTAGAAGGGGATACGGAAAGTTAGGATATAAATAAAAAAAATACATATTCCAACAAGTTAATACTTAGGCATAGCTTTATTTCGTTCATTTGTTATTGTTTTATTCATATAAAATGAACCTGCGATAATAATCTTATACTAATTATAAGATTCCATACTCAATCCTGTATTTTGATTATTAATTATTTTTTCTAATTTATGCAATTATATCCGCTTATCATCAAGTATGAAAAACGAAACTCTGCTAATTTTAATTGAGTAATTTTATTTATGTAAATTTAAATATGTATAAAAATCCGGGCTTTGATAATGATGTAGTTTACTATGTATATAACTTATACAATATTTACCAACAGTACTAAATAAGCAATATATACAATTGTCAGTTAAATTTAAACTTTTAATCCACCTAAAATATATCCTACCTACAAACTTAATTTATAAAAGATACTTTAAATATTTTACTTTTTTATTGCTCATTATTGTTTTTTCTACGCTTATTATTGCTAATTTTTGTTTTGGGGGGATTTTATTGACGCTATAAAACTTATTTTTCGAAAATCAAAAAATATTGATTGCCTCTTGCAAATATGATTCAGAACGTAAGTTTTGAAGTTGCTGTAATCGGCTTACAGTTTACGTCTATTTAGATATGTATGATGGGTCTATGTAATTATTTGTTAATATTAAAAAATCTTCACATGAGCCGACGAAGGCTTAAAATCTGACCCTAATTGTCTCTCAACTATGTAGCACCAGATATACTGCAATAGGAGAGGAATTGGATAAAATATTATAAATTCTAATCAGTATGTAAACATGAAGTTTAATAGAAACATCTTCCCTATGAATATTTTATACCAAATATACAAAAGCGTATTGATCATTAATGTTAATAGAAGGTTTAAACATTTAACATTCGCCAAGTAATTAAAACTTAAATAGGGATATGGCTTGATTGCTATGGAACCATCAAACGCTTTGAGTATTATCCGTTGTGTATTTTCATCTGTAATGTTCAGTGGAGGATTATATTCAACAAATCAACATCAGTAAATAGTCTAGACTGTTTATGTGATTCCTAAATACCCTTCAAAACTTCCAATGAGGCATTAGCAACGTTATTTATCATACCCTTCCTTCAATTATAAAACGAAATTTTACACTATTAGTGTAATTTAAAAATGAAAATTTTAAAGGTAGGTGTTTGTTCTAATGAAATTATAACGTGTAATGTATGAGATACGTCTTATAAGAAAATAAGAATTATAAAAGTCCGACATTACTTAACTAAAGTTCTTTAAAAATGATCTTTTATGAAATTAGTTGGAGGAAAAATATGACATATGAAATATTATTTTTTATATAAAAAAAAAATTATAATAATTATATATAAAAGTTATTTTATCAAATTTAGACTATTTTTTCTATAAGATTAATTAATCAATTAATTAATGTTTCATCTAGAAGATTTGTTGAGTTTGTTATTAACCCTTTAGTAATGGAAAGGTCGGGTCGAACTCAACCCAATGCTGTTCCACTTATTTGGACTAAAATGATTAAATCTATAAAATATATATGACACTAAAATTGAATTTTAGTTCTTTATTTATTTTTGTAAATTTATTATTTATCATTCACAAATAGTTATAAATTAACCCCCTGCTAGCAAGGTGTAGTCTGGGTATTTACTTGGAAATCGGGTTGGATCACGAATGCTTTATCCTTAAGTAAACCAGATTCGTTTCAGTATCATTTAAGCAATCTTAACAAAAACAATGACAATTGACTAATACTGAATACTGGTACTACTACTAATATAATGATTACTTCGTCAGTTGTTTATATTTTATTTTATATAAATACTAATTAATTAATTCCTCTATCTTGCCTATTGGTAATAATGAAAGCATAATAGTGTTTAATTTATTCGTCTATTAAACGTTTCGGGTCTTTGTTAAACTGAACTATAAAATAATCTTATGGAGTCATTAACCAAATTCCAAAAGTATATTTTGTATTCTAAATTCTTAGTCAGTGATGTGACTGGGAAAGAAGTTCAGGGATCTCATAGAGCCCTGTTTTGCCTTCCACATGAGAGAAGAAAAGCTTGGTTTGGGGCTTCCAGGGCCTGAACCTCTAAATGAATTTAATATTCTGTATCTTATATATATAAATTAGTTTATTATTATTTTTTATTATATTGATTATATTTTTATTCTTGAACATCATATCTATATATTTTTTCTTTTATTATTAATATTTTTTTTTATTATTATATTATTTAGTTTTATTTATTATAGCATGTTACTAATATTTTCATTTTTTTTCTGTGCACCTATTATGAATTCATACTTAAAAAGCAAATACTTATCGCCTTTAATTGTGGCAGATTATATTTTTATTATGAAGAGGGGAACACAGTATCACTGAGATGTTCAGAAAATATATTAATTAAACACTAGTGAGTTTTAATTATGACCATTAGAAAAAAAAATGTAATAACGGAGTATTAACATGTGAAATAAATTTTTAAAAATACTTTAAATACTGCTGATAATGTACCAGTGATTTGGTTTAAATAAAAATACAAATACAAAGAGTACCAGTTCTTTTTCCAATCCACTGAAGGGTCAATTACCCATTTTATAAAGGCTTGGTTGAGCCTTAGAAGATGCTTCAGACACAATAGCATTTATTTAAGGCTGATAGATATAATACGAAATAAATTTTCTGCCAAAGCAGGGCTCGAACTTCGAGATAGGAGTTATTTATGTAGTTTATGGGTTAAACCTTCATACAGTGGATATATAGTTCATTCTAATTAATCATGAGTTAGTCTTTAGCTTTATTCAAGTTTTATTCTCTTTGGAATTATAATTACTAATTTGATTTACAATAATGTATACATTTTATAAGATAACCCTAATTGCTATTTTATGTGGTATAACAGGAGAGATTTACCAAAGGCCTAAGTCTTAGTCGGAAATTTGATGCTGGAAAATAATATCATAATGAGAAAATAGTCTGTATCGAAATTTATAGTGGAATATCGAAATCGGAATATATAAACTTGTATTTTTAAAAAAAATCCACAGCCTTTAACAGATATAGATATATTTTTCAGCTTAACTTTTATTTACTGAATTTTGTGCCAATCTTTTGCCTTAATATCTACTTCTCACTACGTTAAAATGTTTAGAGTAGAATTATTGGACTATTCTCCGGCTGTTATTTCAGGCATTGATCGCTTATCCAGGTGCACTCATTTCCAGAGAAAAGCTTGTGTCTGTTAGACTGGTTTTATTAAGTTTTCAGCCAATCAAATGGTTGATTCAGAGCAACTAGAAAAGTCGGATTGAGAAAAACCAGAACAGTATAGCAGCGTTGAAAACAGAACTAATATTGGCCACTACAGAACGATTGGCTCCGGGCTTGGTCTATACACTAAATAAACTTTATTCCTCGAGTAGGGATTTCGTTGTTCAACCAGGTAAGATTTTTTCAACACATATAATCTCTAATGCTATTTAATTTGTACTCAAGTTTTAAATGCCAATTTATAAAACACCATAACAAAATAAAAAAAGTTTAAGTGTAGTTGAGTAGAAAAGTACGTTATGGGGGGGGGGAGTACTTTGAGGGGAGAGACCAGTTTTTGATTATTACTGATAATAATTATAATCAAAGACTGGCGCCTGAGTGTTGATGTTTATCACACTACCTTAAATTTACTTTTCGTATGTACAACTTTTTTTTTTAAAGCAAATCACAGCGAAGGTGGTGTTGGCCTAGTTACCTACAGGTGACCAACCTATTCTAGCCATGGTGGGGGTTCAATTTTTCAATTTCGTAGGACCACCGCTTAATGAAAAAGTACAACGCCCCAGGATTCGAACCGGCACCGCCCGCAGATCTCAGATCTATAGACCTAGGCCTAACAATCTGAGCTAAGGACGGCCAACTTTTATCATGAAATTGTGTCAAGATTTCACTTCATCGGGGAAAGAAATCCACACTTTTCGTTTTTGCAGTTTTAGTTTAACCATATAAATCACTAGTACACTTTTATCAGTATAATAAGTAATTAAAATATAATTCCGAAGCAGTTTCGTTGTTTCATAATGACGGAGTTTTCATTTAGTTGAGAAATTTCGCTGATTTATTTATTACTTCTCTATAATTTTCAATGGTAATTAGATAATCATAACTGAAATTCCATTTTTGAGTTGAAATTTCAGAACTTAGTCTTAAGTGTTTCAATAACCCTTAAGATAACTATTTAATTTTTTTACTAGGTATAAATTAGAGTTTTAAAGATCTCAAAATATACATAAAGTTCATTAGAATCTCAAATTATTAGTTTTATCTCTCCTCAGTGGCTAATAATTTTTAAAAAAATACTTCACTGGTTTTGATTTAATAGTGGAAAAAGCGAATGTATCAAAGGTTTCCTTTAAAAATTGTAATTTTTCAAAAAAACATATAACGTAACGTATATTCAGATTGTTATAACCAGAATAATGACCCACCAGAATCCCCCTCACTTTATACCTCTTGTATATTAAAAAATGTTATTTAAAAAAAAAAGGACAAAAGCTTCCGATTAATCTGGTCTCTTGCATATTTTTTAGCCAGGCATTATGTCAAAGAAGATCTCATATAAATACCTTTCCCGATGATGACCACACTTTAAATCGAGAGTCAACAAATTTCTGCTTATCGAAAGATAAGATTTTCGTGGATATTGACATAAAAATAAAAAGTTAGTTGATGAAATGATGACATGTTGATATGGTCCAAAGAAGTAATTTCCAATATAAAGCAATGGTTTGTGCCAGAGAGAGACGAATGTACCAATATTGAAGAAAAATGAATTAAACAATGGAGTGTAAAACAATTTTCAACCATGATATATGGATGGCATGATTTCAATAGCGAAATTGAAAATATGACAAGTATGGGGTAAATTACAAGAATTACAAATACGCATATATGACATGTATGAAAATTCTTGATAAAAATAAATTATTTTTAAGATTGTAAAGGTGCATGAATATGGGACAATCGTCACGAAATGTACAACAATGAAGAAAAATTATAAAATAGATTATATTCATCTTTGGAAGTTTTTTTTAACCTCAAAAAATTATAGATATTAATAAAAAAGTTGTTTGTGTAGCAGTTGTTCGTGTGAACAACCTGGTCATCAACGCCCGTTGGTTCTTGGGTTTGCTTAGGCCTGGTTGTTCCACAGAGTCATACCTTTGGTATGACCAAAAGTACCACCCGTACCAGTGGGACTCATTTCTGTGAGTTTCGAAATATTATTTAGCTAGTCAATTATAATTTGTTTAATAATAGATCGTAACGATAGTGGAGAAAGGATGATGAAAAGCAGATAAGTGGCTATTTTTAATAATAAGGCAAGATAAATAGATAATTATAATAATTAAAGGCTGATTACTAAGTTACTCTTATGGATGAATTTAATGACTCTTTCTATTACGGATTCGTCGTTTCTTTACGCCATTGGAACATTTGTTGGTATTTATTGGTATAAATTTTGAAAATTTTGGTTAATAAATAAAATAGTGATATAAAATAAATAATAAAATAAAAATAATAAAACAAAAAAGTTAGATTTACCTGACATGTTGAACTGATATGAAGGACAAGAAGCATTTATACTCTACATAGAGGAAAACAGAGTTAATTCCAGTTTGGAATTTTACATCAGTACTGGCATATCTAACTAAATTTAATTATTGGTACAAACGTATAATTTAATGAGAATTTAATCAAAACACCAATACCAACGACAGTAGAAATGATTAGCTTTTAATTCCTAAATAAAATTAAGCCAAATTTATCTTCAGAATTATACATTACATGTATAATATTCCCAATTAAACATTTATTAATGAAAATACTCGTATATTGGCAATAATTAAAATCAAATTTCATTATTTCTTTAATTAAGCTCGTAATATATTGATAATATTTGTTTTAGCTTTATGACGTACCAGGATTCTCCATATGTATTAGGTAAAATGCATGTAATATTCCTAATTTAAAATAGCTTTTATATGGCCTGTCTCTAAATAAGGAAAAATTATAATAATTAAATTAAATGTAATTCTAAACATTTATTGAAAGTAAATGTCATACGTTTATTCAATATTTGTTTCTCATGTAATTAGATCAAATTTCCGATTTCTGCCAGAGCCAGAAAAAGTCATTTACATCGATATTGTGTTTCTATGCCATAATAACATCTAAAAGGGGTTGATCGATTTTTTCTGGATTTTTTATTAAGGAAGTCTGGTAAGTCAATTTCAATAAAAAAATTTTTTAGGTTAAAAAGCTTCCAGTTTGAATGTATTTTATCCTGAATTAACATATTGTTGCACAACGTTTCGGGACTATTGTCCCATATTCATGTACCTTAAATAAACCTACAAACAATAATAATTCACTATAACAACAATCCTCATCCATATGAATTTGTAATTCGTACAATTATATTTACCTCATAATTAGTCAAAATTTAATTTCACAAAGGAAATCATGTCAATATCTACATTGCTTGGAAAATCAATTGCTTTAAATTGTTTTTATTTTATTATCATTCATTATTGATGTATTATCCTCCTCTCACTAGAATCATCTTCCTAAATTGCACAGCACTGGTCAACCACAGCATAAAATTTAATAACAAATTCAACTTTGAAAACCCTTAAACTAGATATAGCACAAAACACAAAAAGCAGAAGATTTCTGGAAGCTGTACATATAATAAAAAACATACCAGTAAACTACAAAACTGACACTAAACAAAAAAACAATGTGGGACACATAAATAGGGAGATAACCAAACAGCACACAGGACATGAGATAAGGTCCAAAGAGGTAGTAAGAAATATGGAGCAATGGTTGTGTTAAAGAGAGAAGGAAAATGCACCAATAATGAATGATAATAAAATAAAAACAATGTAAAGAAATTTTTTCCCAAACCATGTAGATATTGACATGATTTCCTTTGTGAAATTAAATTTTGAGTAATTATCAGGTAAATATAATTGTACGAATTAATACACGTGGATGAGGATTGTTGTCATAGTGAATTATTATTGTTTTTAGATTTATTTAAAATACATGAATATGGGAAAATAGTTCCGAAACGTCGAGCAACAATATGTTAATTTAGAATAAAATACATTCGAATTTTTTTGTTTTGTAGGGTTTTGAAGTCCAACACCGCTACTTCGAATCGGGTATCCCGTTCTTAATAGTGGCTTCGCAATAACAAAACACAAACGTTTATCTATAAACTATACGCTAAAATGACTCTAGTGATTTTGATGAAGTTTAGCTTAACTCTTCAACTTAAATCTATTCAAATTTTCACATAAACATCCTTGCTATAAAGAATTCTCGATATACTTAATGATAAAAGGTAATTTTATTTTTGCAAAATTAAAAAAAAAATATGTTATACATAAACTTATCACTTCTTCGAAACTTGTTGTTTGTTTAAATAAAATGAATTGTATCTAATTAAGTCTCAAATACTCTTTATTAATACTTAAAATGTCCAAGGTTTCAGCAAACTTTGCTATCCAAAAGGACCATCTTAATTATAAATTCTCACTTAACATCCAATTAACATTTTTTGCAGGCTATTGTGCCAACGTCTAATAAAATTAGTCGAATTAAACTATTTTTTTCATTTTTTTATTTAAATTTAAAACCTTTAATTACAAATTATATCAACACTATCATCACTTAGCAGAAATTCCAGTTAGCTGAAACGTTGGACATTTAAAGTATTAATCAATAGTTTTTGAGACTTAATTTGATACAATTTTATTTAAATAAAAAAAGTATGAATCCTGCTGTATGGGATCTCTTATATTTATGAAAGGAATTAAGCATCATATAAATAATGTTTTATATGATGCTTAATTCCTTCCAAGATAAATCTCCCGATTAAAGTTAAAAATTAAGGGAAAACGTAAAAAATGAATGGTATCCTCTCACATTTAATGGATATTAATACTACAGAGCAACCGTAAAAATATCTCAAGGATTAAGTCATTGATTTTTTTACTCAAGTTTTTTTTTTTTATATATCAACTTTTTCCTGCTAAGAATACAGCAATTTAACGAAGCCTTATACATTTGAATGTGTTCGGTAGAGATCGGCCTGAGATCACTTTTTCCGATTCGAACTCCTGCACCTGCTTTCTCCTTTAATTATTTTTAACATTCTTTAGTATTTACTATTCATTTATTGTTTGTTATATCTATTAATGTGAACTGTTTTTTTGTTCCAAATAAACTAAAGAAAGTTTTTTTTTTTATCATAATTAAAGTCCAATTATTCTGTTTCAATTAGGATAGAACCTATTTGATCTTAAAACATAATTAATTTTTTATCGATTCTCTGAATCTAATCAAAATAGTTAAAGCCCTTTTAAAGAAAATTATAAAAAAAAAATGTAAGGGAAAAAATTCTCTAATGTGGCCGATTTTAACGGGAAAATCGCATTTCAGTTCCCTACGTCTTTTAGTTTTTGAGCGGTTCAAACACAGACTGACCATTTTGCGCGACTTGGTTCTTTGGACTAAAGGCACCTCATAACGCACATTTCCGTAAAAAAATCGAATTCGAAATTTTGCACAAATACAAAACTTCTCTCTACTATACATTCCAAATATCGGTAAATGAAAATAAAACTATAATATTTTTATTAAATGATTAATATACGTCCATAAAATAACCTGGCGTATGATTTACAGTTAATTCTCCGTTCTGTATTTTTTTTTTTTTTTTTTTATCATTTCATCATTATTGGCAGAAAAAGAGAATTAGCTCTCTTTATGACTAAAATAGTTCAGAATAGATTTAGTGCATGTATGAGGAAATCACACAAAATTCAGAACCTTACATGAATAATGCTTGGAAGGCTTACGGCATTTATCCATTTTGAAAATTTGCATTGTAGTTTTTTGTATTTAATTGGCATTGTAAATTCCTCTTTTAAGTATTCTTTTTAAAATCTCATCCTTCAATGCAAGAAACAACATCACACAAAGAAATTTCCAACTCTTGATGGACAGTTTTTACCTGCAATAACCATTTACCGAGATTATTCTTCTTAAATCTAATCACACCAATAACCAGATAAACAAATTGAAATATTTCACAATGTAGATCTACAGTACCATATAACTATCGTATAATAAAAAAGAACATATAATCAGATTAATATGGGTAGCGAAAGAGGTTGAATGATTTGATCAACTTTAATAGAACATCATTGCCTCGATATGATAGGATCGGTTATTGGTAAATGATTAATGTGTATTTGAGAACTCATGGTTATTCATATATTCATCTCCCCTCTTCTGGAATATGTACGCGGAAACCATTTTGGTAATCCTGGATCACACTGATTGGCTTGGGTAGGCCCAGCAAGTCGATAGAAATTATCTTAGGACAGAAAATTAATGTAAACTGAGGTATCTCATAATAATGCTGAAATAATAATTTGAAAGCCCTGAGGCTGATCACTATATTATATTGATATATTACAAAAAGATAAACTAGCAATCTTTAAGATTTTTCTTCTATGTTTTCAATTTTTCTAACAACTTATAGAATCACAAGTATTATGATTATGAATAGCATGAGTACATATTTAAGTACTGAACAAGTATTTCATGCAATTTCAATTTTTTTTATTAAGACATTTGTTTCTATTGAAGAGTAACATGCATATTATAGTAATAATTGATGATAAGAGCCCATATTACAAGTGCCACCCAAATAGACTCCTCCAAAAATGTCCTCTCAAGCTCTATTGGGATAAATCAATAATTACGGACTATACACTACGGCAAAATAAACCGGATATCCTCCTTATAGATCTAAGAAAAAAGAAAGCGGAACTTACTGATGTCGGAATCCCAAACGATAATAATATAAGCTCCACTGTGGGAGAAAAACCGAGGAAATACCAGGAATTGGCGATAGAATTGAAAGAACTGTATTCATAATATCCATGAATGGTCTCATACCAAAATAAACATTGGCATGAATGGTTTGGGGATGTCTATAGACGTGCTAAGAGATGCTCAACAGTCGGTTAAGAGATGCTCTTAGACACAGCACATATAGTGCCAACATTTTTAAATATTTGAAACCAAAGAAATAAAAATAAATCAACAAAAATATGAAGGTGGTTAGACTTCTAGGTCCCTACCTCAGATACTCAACCTCCAGTAGCGAAAAAACAACAATAATAATAACAGTTTTATTCTTTACAGAACTAAATATCTCCCTTGGGAAATAGGAATCCGGTTTATAAACATTAAGAATTTACAAAAATTAACTTGATTGATTACATTTTTAAATTAATTTAAAATTAAAATTGTCCAGTGTAAATAAAATAAAATATGTACTATATGAACATAAATACAAATTATAGCTTACAATAGGTTCCTTATTACTTTACCTTACAGATTTTTACATTAATTTAATGTATTCCGAGTAATAGAAGCCCAAGAGTCTCCCTCTCATTCCACAATATTATCTCGCCGTTAGGGTTTATACAAAAACCGACATTTTAGAAAACCGGTATTCGAATAGTAATTTTTCCAGAAAACCGGTTTTAACCGGTTTCGAATTTTTATAAAAATTTTTTTTGCTCGAATATTCTGTATTTCAAACAAAAAATTTTAACAGAAAATTTAGAGTGATTAAAAGCAGTTTTTGACTGAAATTAATTACTGTTCAATTTTATTGATAATAAAATGTTTTTATGCAATTTAGTAGAACAAAGAAATAATAGTTGACCAGTATTGTTGTTTATGCATAATTTTCACATATAAGGATGTAAATATTTTTATAATAGTGAAACGAGTTATTCAGCAAAGGGTTCGAATAAATAAAAACAATATATTTTCATATTTTTATAATAACCATATTATTTTTTTAAAAAGCAATGTTATTAGATACAGATGGATACTTATTAAAAACAATTAGAAAATATATAACTGTGTATTATATAATGTAAATTATAATCAAAGCCGAAAGACCAGAGTAAATAAGGTTTATGCAGATACACTTATTAAAATCAATTTTAGTTTTAAAGACAATTAAGCAACGGACCAAGTAGTGTCTATTACGGGCTATTTTAATACAAATTTAAATATCCTATTTATTTTTTAGTTTAATGAAATATGATATCAGAAAACAGAGGACGTCTATCAATTTGATATTTAGCCATGTCCTTAGTTTATTCACAAAATTCCCCGAAATAGAAAATACCCTCTCACTTGCAACCGAAGTGTTATTCATACGTTGAAAACCGATATTTTCTACTAAAAAACCTTTCTTAATTTTCTTCAAAAAACCAGTTTTTAAAACCGGGTTTTAAAAACCGACAAACCCTACTCGCCATCTTGTAATTGGCCCATCTCTCCATCTCTTGTGTTCCCTTGGTATCCATTCTGCAGCAATTTTGAACCATCTTCTTGTATCAAGTGTGTCAGCATGACCAGCCCACCTCCATTTCAGTGTTGTGCTTGGTAGACTTTTTACTTTAATTGTAGACTATACTTTTCCGTCTCTTGTTTAGATACCTTCATTACTTCTTGACAATTTCAGTTGAGCCAATTTTGCTTAATTATTTTGTCTTAGCCCCTTATTAAACTACCGGATATTTTACGTTAATTTTTTTACCCCCTTCCTGATCATTTCTAACGTACGGGGAGAGATGGGTTATCTAGAGGTAACCAACCTATTCTAACCATAAGGGCCAAGTTTTCATTTTGTGGGACCGCCACAGAAATGAAAAAAATCGAGCTACATACAGCCAAAACTATTTGACATATACGTGTTTCTGAAACATTAGCCTTTAGTCCTGAAGGTAATTGACTTTTGAAGATGTGTTTTATGTTCCAGTATTTTTTCAATCCCATCTTTACCCTTCTATTTATTTCATCTTTAATTGAGATGGACTGTTCTCAGTAAATATATTTCTTGACAAAACTGATTTCATAGTTATTAACTTCGACCTCTCCATAGTGAGGATTTCGTTGTTGTATTGTATGTATGTTCTAAAATGATGTGTATGGTGGATGTAAAATGTTTGCATTTTGGCGTTGGCTGCTTGATGATTCAGTATTTTTTTTTTAATTTGCTTGATTGGTTTTCATTTCATCTGGATTACAAACTAAATGATATTTTATTTAGCCTTGGAATTTTTACTTGTTGAGAGTTCTGAATGCTCTGGCCTGGAGCGATCCCTAAGTTACCCGCATCCAAATAGATTATAGCGATTTTCTCAGATTTTCGAACATTATGAGTGGATTTTTTTGATAGTCAGATGTTTCTGATAAATGTTCTTCAGGCTTTTTAGTGAACCCTATAAAAGTCAGTTATAATTACAACTTTAGTATAGGTTACTGTCACGAAGAAGTAGAAGGTTTTATTATTATAATTTATAGAGTTTTTTTTTGTTTGTTGAATTTTTCGTAACGAATAAGAACGCTTTAGAATCGTTGGATTTTGATCCACCAGTATAGACTGAAGATGGATCTGGCAAATTTTGAGGGAGTTGAAGCTGCTTCATCTCTGAACTAGAGAATTCATCTTCATATACCTGACGTAAAGCTTTCTTTTATGGGGAAAAGTGTAAAAATAAAAAATAAACTTAGAATAGGCAGTGATAAATAATTGTTGGCTTTTATAAAATTTTAATATATGTTCATATTGTGATGGATTCATAATTGCGTTTATAAAGAATTGTATAGTCCATAAAGTATCATAAAATATTATTATACACTTGCTACATTATTTCTGTTAATGTGTTATAATTTTATTATATTTTATATCTATATTATTGCAAATAATATTATTTCTTAAGTTGAAATCATTTCCTGGAAACGTTTATTTGAATGTAACGTAATGTTGTTCCCCTTAATTTACTCGGTGACATATTGCGTAGAGTTGCAGTACTTCCTCAGTGGGTGTTAAAACCAAGATTGATTGTAGGTTTTGATTTAATATGAGCATTCGATACAATTAATTACAGTTATTTTAATAAATCCAAGGAATAAAAATATTTTCTTTTCATCAAAACCTACAGCTAATGAAAAATCATTCTAGTTTCGTTTTTATATGGTAAAAAATCTCAACAGATAAGTATCATCGTTGTATAACAAACTGTGAAAAAATTCATAAAGGTATCTGAGTAAACCCACTTTTTCTTGTCATGAGGGCCCACATGAAAGTTGACGAATAAATTTTTATTTGGCTGAAACTTTGGAACGATGATGATTTATTCAAACTTAAAATTCATGAAAGTTGAATTTATAAATGTCCCGAGGGAGATGGGAAAATAAGAAAAAAAAACCATTAATCCCGAAAGATGCATTGATGTACGCTACGGGCTGAATAAATCTATAGAATATTGTGATTTATATTATATATCATAGGCAGCAATGAATAAATAGACTTGAATAGAAATGGATTAATTTAATTTTTAAGTGCTATGAACGTAAAGCCTCATAAAAGTTAACGTTTATAGGTGTTGTAGTATACTAGTATATTTAATTGTTTTCTATTCAAGTTTAATACATTTACCCTTCGTTGTAAACCTTCTTCTTGCCCCACAGTATCTTTTAATAATACCCCACTTTTTTCTGTTGAGCAGATCCGTTACTTAGGACTAAATCTGGACAAACGACTGACATGGAATCCTCATACAAGACTGAAAAGACAGGAAACTGCTCGTCGATTCCGACTATTACAATATTTACTAGAAAAACGGTCCAAACTTCCAAACAAAAGACTGATCTACATGACTATTATAAGGCCTATCTGGACATACGGAATTGAGCTATTGGGCTCCACTAAACCATGTAATTCCTCTCGAATCCAATCCTTACAGTCCAAAATCTTTAATGCTCCTTACTTTGTTACAAATCAAATCATCCATCAGGACCTCAATGTCCCCTATGTTGCCGATTTGGCCAGAACCAGATACCAATTCTTCCATAATAAACTTCCCAACCACCCAAACCAACTCGTTTCTAACCTGACTTCTCCTTCACTACGTAATAATCCTCCTAGGGGTCTGAAAAGAAGATGGCCTCGAGATCTTCTCCTTTAGAAGTGTTTTTGGAGTTCTATCAATGGGTAGATTCTCCACATGTTTGTATCATGTCATAATATCACTTACAGCAAATTTACTTGATGTGTATATATGTATACAGTTGTAAATAACAATAAATAAATTATGAAAAAAAAAGTTTAATACGGTTGTTTGAGAATTTGTATTTTTTACTATATTTAGGTTAAACTTACAATTTATGTTTCGTTTCATTATTTCAGAAGCCAAAAGTTATAAATAAATTTAAAATTGTACATTTAAAGATTACTATTATCATGGTTAAAGATATTTCTTCATCTTCAACCCCGAATGAAGGGCTGTATATTCTACGACTAATCTAATATTGAGTTCTCAAATGCAGATGTAAGCTGAATAGAATGTTTCCTCAAACGGCTTTCCTCATGCTATATGAGATCCACTGTATCACTACAAAGCATTATTACAAATTAAGGACACAACCTTTGGTGCAAAGTATCAGATTACAAATTCCAAGCAGCATTGGCACTAAATTACTTCACTAGGTTCTGGGTGCTATTTAATACCTAACTGTTTGATGGATTTAGAATATGAAATAGTCCTTCGAAATATTAATTTATAGTTCTAATTAGAATAAATTTTACGACTAGTAGACCTATGAGTAGATACGAATCAGTTACGAAAGAGTTACATGCTTTACGACAGAAACGATGTGGGGCCGGATAATTGCCAAGTACTTTTTTATATATTTTTTTTGGCTCATTATTAATTTTATTTTATTTATTTAGTATTGTGACCATGAATAATTTCGAATTCGAGTTTTTGATAAAAATAGAAGTTTTTAGTCCAAAAAATCAGAATTGGCAAATTCTTTTGGGTGTGTGGGTGAACAGCTTAGCTCAAAAACGAGAATTCGTACGAAACTGATATTAAATATTTGGAGCCTGTATATGCCTGGGAAATTACAGCAATATTTTTTTTTTTAATCGGAAATCTTTAAGAGCGACTTTAGAGAATAAATTTTACACATTTTTAGAATTTTCTCTTAAGCGATTTTGATTTAACTCAATGTATTTTTCTCATTTGAAATAAATAAGCAATTGTTATTGTCAATGATAACAAACAATGAATAAATACAAAATATTAAAAAATTGAAAAACAAAGAAAATTTGGACAAATGATGGAATCGGAAAAATACCACCGATTTATTTTATTCACATTCAAATGTACATGGGTTCGTTATTTTTTTTTTATATTGTTCGTCGGAACAATATTGATGTTTCTCGCTTCGGGGAACCCTAAAATACGAATTTTAATTGTTAATGAAATATTTGTGATCCAGGTTTTTTGTCATGGAATCACTTTACTCCATTTGTGATGTTAGGCCAGAAATCATTTCTTAGGCTTTTAGTGTGATTTTTAAACTCTCATGGTTTTACTTCGGAAATCAATAATATTATTCAACAGAGAAAATGTCTGATTTACATTTATTGTGGAATAAATTTGACCAATTTTGAGTGTTAGTTTATGACTTATTCATATATAGATAGATACCATATGTACATTGCTTCTTTGTTGTTGTTACATTGTTCCACTGGTTTCCCAATTTTCGTTTTAGAAAAAATATTAGATATTGGACAATTTTACTTAGAAGCCGTTAGGATGTTTTATATTCTATAACGTTCAATCATGGCTGATGTAGTTCTTTGTTTCTTTGTACCTTTGTAGTTCTTGTTTATACATAAAATATTTTGCCAGATAACTGTCACTTAGTTTTTTCTATCATCCTTCTATAATAAATAAGCTAAATTTTAATAAAAATACTTTATTCCTACAGTCATATGATTTTTTTTGTTCAAAAAACAATTTTAGCGATTAGATAAATTTACTAGATTAAGGAGCTATTATTTAGTATACGAAAGTTTTAATTTTTACATCAAAAAGATGCGTATTATTAGGTTATTAAAAGTTATGCTTATTTCTCCAGTTACAGCAAAATGAGAATTTGATACTTTGTCAAATTGTGATGGAATGGAGTTTTAGTAAAATTACTTTTATTTTTTTTTTAGCTTTAAACTTCCCATTCACTACAAAAAATTAGTATGCACTACGATAATAAGACCAATTTGGATATATGGAATTGACCTCTGGGGCTCTACCAAACCAGCAAATTTCTCCCGCATCCAATCCAAAATCCTACGTAAAATCCTTGATGCTCCTTATTACGTTACAAATAAACTCATTCACAAAGACCTTAACATCCCATTCGTTGCAGAATTGGCCCAAAACAGATATGCGTCTTTTCATTCCAAACTCCTTAACCATCCTAACCCATTAATTCTTAATCTTTCATCCTAAACAATCCCTGATAATTCTCCGATGCGTTTGAAAAGAAGATGGCCACGGGACCTTCTAATTTAAATTAATGTTTGAAGTACCATCAATGGGTGGTTCCTTCCCAAGATTTTCAAGTGTATATGAAACATACAACATATTTACTTATTGTATTATTTTGTACAGTTATAAATTACATTAAATATATAAATAATAAAAAAATATATTTTTTTTAAATTAAGACGAACTATCTATAATAAAATTTATTTAAATATAATTCTGGTTCCTAGTGCTAGTACATTTCCCTACCTGCTACTGGCACGGGTGTATATTTCGTATTCCATATTACATTCAAGGAAATAATAGTGAAAACAATTGGTGAAACAATATATTTAATAAAATAATAAATAAACAAACCTCACTAAAATCATAATTAGTAAAAGTAATATTGTTAATTCAAAATCCCAACTTCTAATCCTTAGCGACCTGTAGCCGTTGATACGGGCTTAGGCGAGGCTTTCAGCTAAACTAGATTGAAACGATATCCCTCAAAATGGGCTCGTTTGTCCCCTGATCCCTGCCATATGTAGATTTATGGAAACCATAATGATGGAAGATTTCCCTCTCCAACCCTAATTTGTCGTATTTGTACCCGACTTGTATCATGTTTGCACCACGACTGACAATACAGAAAATCAGAAGTTAAATTCCATATGTCTTCGAATATTAGAATCGCGTTGAAATCTACGACGCTTTCGCCAGATTTTCTGGAATTGATATTTCGATAACTTTAAGATTCCTGAAAGAATATATTAAATGTGACGCGTCTAACGATGGGCCATGAGCCGCATAAAAATACTTATTTACAAAATAACTCGATATCTTTATAGAAACGATTATTATAGAAATTGATTTATTGCAAACGTGCAAGAAAAAAAAATCTATTTTTGTATAAGGGAAAAGTTATTCTGTACTTAAACAAAATATTTAATGGATATTAAATTATTGTTAACGACAGTTATTTGACCTAACTTTTTTTTTTTTAGTATTCAGCGCTTCTGTTACCTTACATAATTTAGAAAAGGTAAACATTTATATTTAAGCTGCTTTAGATTATAAAGGAATTAAAAAAAAAAATAGTTTTCACTATTTGATTTGTTATTTTTTTTTTCATCAGAAAGTTAAAAAAAAAAAGTAAAGTAAAGTTAGATATGTTTGTAGAAGTTACACCACTTTCTAACATCTAAATATCTAGGAATCGGCATAGATGATGCAATTTACGTCTTCCGTAATCAAAGAGAAGAACCACTAAAAGTATGTGGTGATAAAAAATACAAATACATTTTTCCTTTATAAGTTTTGCATAGTAATCTCTGTTCATCCATTGGTGGACTCGCAACAAAATTTAACTTCCAGAAGCAGTTATTGTTTGCGGCTTTAGCGCACTTGTTCAGCCTCCACTGGGTCATAACCAGCGACGAAGTGAGAGGGATACGCTGGGATCCAAAGAGCTCTACTATACCTCACACATGGGGGGTAGTGTGCTCAGGTCGATAGTATAAATATGAGAGTGTAAATGTGACTGGAGATTATTTTTTTTTTATTATTATTTTATTTTTTTGTTTATTTATTTTTTCCTATGCCTGGTTTGACTATGTTCATTTTCTTTATCCTTCTTTTTTGTATTTATTTAGAGAGAGATTTTATTTATTTTTATGTACTTTTTTTTAAAATTAATGTATTTATTTTTATTCTTACTTTATTTTATTGCAGTATGAATATGATCAGTCATCACTATTTATAAATAAAGTTCTGAATAAAAAAACAATGCAGTTATTGCTCCTTCCAGTGCCGCCGGTTCGAATCCGGCTTGGGGGTTCCATTTTATTTTTCTTGCGGTCCCACGAAATAAAAACTTGTCCCCTTACGATGGTTAGAATAGGATAGTAACTTGTAGATAAGCCCCTTGTATGTTTAAAATGACCTAATTGGGGGTTATAAAAAATATTAATATATCAATGAATTGTAATTATTTACAATAAATTTTATAAATCTATTAAAATCGTTAAAGTACAATTTTGTTAAACTGTTTACAAACAGTGATCAAGATAAAAACTAATTTCAACATTAAATAATAATTATTATGAATGAACTTACTGAAAATCTAAAACTATAAATACTTAATCAAAACATTAATTCAATATAAATCTAATACCAAAATTTGTTGAAATATAGCATTTAAGAAATATAATTTGCAGAAAATTAAATCTTGTATATGATGTAAATTATCTCTTCCACGTTCTCGAAACCGTTGTGGGTTGCGTTGTTGGGTGGGGCAGAGAAGTCGAGCAATAAGGTGAGTCCTAGCAATTCACTTTCACTGGCCAATGTGAAGTTACGGACGCTTTAACACCGGTTATTCGTATACGAAAGAAATCAAGAAAATAAACGGTCAATGACCGCAGTTCAGCGTGATTTCTGATGTAATTTTGGAAATTCATCAAAATTATTTTGTTCAGTCACGTAACAAAATCGTACGTTACGTTCACAATCCTCGAATACTTTCTATGTACTATCTTTTTTTAACACTTGTTTATTGAAAAAACATTACAATATGCAACAATATTAAGCTATAAGTATTATTTGTATAACTCTGCACATTCATAAGTAAAATGAAAATAAAATTCAATAAAAAACATGAAATTGAATTATTAACTTTAATTTTATTTCTTTACGATCTCAAATTATTTAACAATTATTTATCGTGTGTGAGTTAATATTTATTTATTTAAGTGAAATCTATAGATTATTTCATAAAAAATTAACAAAATTCTAATCACAGCTTCAAGCAGTTAAAGGTGCAGTAGATTACAACGTAGGGGCTCATCGCAAGGACTCAATCAAAGGCTGATCTAAGACATCCTGTTATAAACTCTTCATATAATTATTTTCGTTATTATCATTTTATTATTCTATTTATTTATTTATTTACATTATTGTTTCAGTGTATGTCAATTATTTATTTTATTAATTCTATAAATATCATATAGTTCTATAAATGCCATGGTTATTGCATTGTGAATAATTAGGGGTGTCTTTTACACGAGACTTAACCCCCCCCCATTATCAACTGTTAAAAAAAACTTACAATAACTATGTAAAGCAAACCAGGATATGTTAACAAAGAAATATAGAAAAAAAATAACAATTGTTTAGTTTATCAATCTATTTATGCTTAGTGATGGTGTACATTTATATGATAATATTTATGATTATATATGTGCATATATCTGGGGTTATTGATGATCAATCAATAAAAAAACTATAGTGAGGTGACTTTTTGTGGCTTTACTGTTCGCAATAAAAAAAAAAAATTAAATAAAAAGGTTCCCTTAGCTAAGTATAAATTATTAGAACGTACAGAATATAACTTGAGATTAAAAAAATAGAGACATTTCTCACAATTGTTTATAACTGTGTACTCTATATAAATGTAATATTACTATATCACATCTATATATATGTGATTTGGAGAACTTCTGATACAATTAGCTCGAGTTTAATTAACAGTGAGAAATTCACTAATATAATTTGGAAATTTGATAGATCTTTATGTAAGATCTTGACATTATTTCTAATTTGTGAGAAATATACATATAAAATTGCTGTTTTGTAATATGTGTTATATGAATGAAGATTACAGTCCAAAAATATATTGCTCTTAAGTTTGACAACTTGGGTTATTTTTCAATGAAAACTAAAAGAGAAACAAAATTTTAGTAGATATAGCAATAAGTCTGTGAATCTCTCTCTCTCTCTCTCTCTCTCTCTCTCTCTCTCTCTCTCTCTCTCTCTCTCTATATATATAT
>NW_027110535.1:265538-266992 GCF_000696795.3 Halyomorpha halys
AAATAAAATATATGTGTGTATTATAGTATAGAATGTTGTTTAAATTGTATTCAAGTAAAACAGCACTAGTACAGCATGCAACCAAAAACCAGCATTCTTTTGATTTTACTAATAAAATAACGAGGAAATTTAACAAAAAAATCATAAAAATATATTAAAAGAAATATTAATTATAATAAATAATTTTAATGCTTTACCTGAGTGGAGGGAAGGTTACAAATATTTTTGTGATAAATTTCAACAAATGGGTGGCTGTGATAAAGAATTTTAATTTTTGTTTTAATGTGAAAATTGACTAATTAAGTAATTAGACATAATCTAGGATATGCTTATTAACTAAAAATATGTGCTTACCTAATGATTTTAAGTTTTCATAGAGTAATTGTTGAATTGACCTGGACAGAATAGCCTACATGAAGTTGTGTTTTTAGTTATTAAATTGTATTTAGGAAAGATAAATTATTAATGATATTGTTAATTATTTTGAATTGTGAGGATCATAGATGTAATAAAAGCTGTAAATAAAATAAATAAAATATGTAATAGATTGTCTCTGAGGACAATGAAAATGAAATTTATTTATTTAAACAACATTAACAATTCTCAAGAAGTGTTTAAGATATATATATATATTTATAATGTTGTTTTAAAATAGTTTTAATCATCTTTTGTAAAAGTTTATAAGAAATATAGGAGCTGAAAAATAATTTAATCAAAAATTATAATAGAAAAAGTTTCGTTGATCCAATAAAGCTCTAATTGAAAAAGATTTTATTCAAAGATCCGAACATGGCTATACGGCGTAATACTCTATCACGACTTCCCTCTTGATTGTTTTATTATTTCACTTAACATTATTTCTAATTTGTATTCTCTACTGTGAGCATTCTCATCTAGTACGGCGATTTAAATTAGCAGGATTCTTGAGCCATAATGCACTAGCAAAGCCCTTTCCCGACAAAGAATATAAATGAAGACTTTAGTGGTGTATAGAGGCTAAAGGCTGTTTTCTACATAAACCTAAACTTTTTTGTTGAGGGGTTGAAAGGGTTTAGGGGGCATTGTATGGTTAAATCTACGGCACAGCTCCTTCTCCCTTTTCCAAGACTTCAATTATTTTAGGGAACAAACTAGATTTTATGGAGCTCCTTTTTCTATTATTTCTCACCTTTGGGGAACTTCTAACACTTTTTCCTTTTCATTTTTACTGGGCTTCCAGTGGAGGAGTTGTTTTTGTGACCCGATCGCTATTTAAAAATAAGTCCAATTTTAAATTATTAGCATATTTAATGATTATGTTTGCTTAAAAGCTTTTAATGTATTATATGCTTAATCAATATATAAAATGATTGAATATTCCTCTTTTTTTTACTCTTTCTGAATTTCGCGGAATATATAAAAATTTAAATTTTTTTAATAATTATTAAAGATATATAGTAATGATTTGATTCTGT
>NW_027110535.1:268004-269213 GCF_000696795.3 Halyomorpha halys
GTAGGTTTACGACGAAGGGTAAAGGTGATTTGATAGGATTTGTTGGAATTTATCTTAATCCTCTAATTACGACACCAATCTTCGAGGGCTGTGATATGAGATTGGAGATTTTGGGATACAATTAATGAGTTATTATCAGCAACGAGCACACATGTGTCATCGGCATACGTGGCGAGGATTGTGTTAGGATTGGTTGGAATGTCAGCTCAAAAAAATTAAATTTGTTTTATTTCAATTTAATTTTTTTTACATAATGTATTCTCTTTTTTATGATGCCTGACAAAAGTTTTAAACTTTCAATTCTTCTGTGATAAAATGTATATATAATAATTAATAGATTTATTATTATTAATTTATTTTTTATATTTTATTGAAACGAAATAATAAAATCTGCCAAAAATTAAAGTCATTAAGTATTTGTGTTCAAATATTCATTTATACCATATATACAGAATGAGTAAAATAAACAAAAACAAAATTAAATGATAACAATAGTACACACTGATTAAAAAATAAAATAATAACAATGGGGAAATATATGAACAAATGAAAATATTATCATGATTTTCATAAATAACATTATGAATTTATATCAATAAAGCCGATAAAATTAAAAAAAAAAATTATATACAGGACAAAGAAAATTAAATTAAAGTAACAAAAATATAAATACATGAAATTATTATACACATATATACAAATACGTAAAGTGAGTATATAATATGGAAATTATTAGTATCCTTAAGTAAATAGTATATGACTTTTTTTTTGTTTTATCACTATGGTTCTCTTATTTTTTCTTCTTTCTATGCTTTATCATTTTTTTCTATTAATCCCTTTTTTAAAATAATTTTTTCTCTCCGAAGCTATACATCTTACCTCTTTTTTCCCCTCTTTAATATAAATTGAACAAACCTAAAATACAAAATGCAATTAATATAGATTTTTTTTTATTATTTAAGGCACCAACCACTTATGTCATTATTGCCTTAATATCCCAAATAGCGAAGGTTATACTTGTAATTTAAAACTTTTGGGCTGTACCCGTGCACGGAAGTCCTTCTTAGTCAGAAGGAGTAGAATCGGGACTATATAGAGGGTGAGCTAGTAGTTCAAAATTGAGTTTCTGGAGCGTTTCAGCAGTATGCGAGATAAATAACATAAAAAATCAGTGAAGACTAAAATGACTTTATTCTAATATATTTACAA
>NW_027110535.1:277198-278145 GCF_000696795.3 Halyomorpha halys
TAAAGTGCCTTAGGTTCAGTTGGGCAAGGGGCAATTGTTTAAATTTATAATGCTGGTTTCTTAACTTGCGGAATTGTCGTGTTCAACACAATACCTTTTGACAGAAGTCCTCAGCGTTTGCTTCGAATTGCAGGCTAGCTAGGACTAGCTTGGCAGTAAGCATCTCACTGTAACGTGCACTGTTTATTTTTGTGCCCCTTTCCTAATACTGTTCCAGTACTGGCCTTGTGAGTTCCAAAAAACCTAATTTAGATGTTTTCATTTCATACTCTGCCGTTTACTCACCGACTCGTAATGATGGACTATCACTTGTTCGGTCCATTCAAAGAGGCATTAATCGACACCCCCGATTTACCTCGGACGAAGCAATAAAAGAAGCGGTGCATTCTTGGTTCGCAGCTCAACCGAAAACCTTCTTTTATGAGGGCATCATAATGGTACAAGATCCCAAGAGGAGAAAAAAAGACAGTTATTTCACCCCAATTTTTGATTAATCAATTGAAAAGTAGGTATAATTACTAGTCAAAATTTCAAAAAGTCTGCATAGTAGGTAGGGGGAATAAAAAATGGCAGCTGTTTCAAAACATTAAAAATAATTAATTTTTTATTCGGAGCACTATACCTTTATAACTACCAAAAACAATAGAAAATCTAAGAGAGCATATTTTAAAGTAGAGTAAATTTGCTAAAATGTAAGCCCTAATAGAGATAATATTTATGTTCCATAGTTCTCGAGGTATAGCTTTTTAAAAAGCAATATTTCATAATTAATGTTTTGAAACAGCCAAAATTTTTTATTCCCCCAACCTATACTTGGCAGACACATCAGTTTTGACTAGTAATTATACATAGTTTTCATTAAAGTAATCAAAAATAGGGGTGAGAAAACTGCTGTTCTTCCTAGCTCTTGTGCTTGTACAACGATGGACCAAGGGGACTAGTCGAAA
>NW_027110535.1:278262-280855 GCF_000696795.3 Halyomorpha halys
ATATATATGTAATATAATTAAAATGTTTTTAATACGTCATAGTGCTTGACACCCCTTTACTACACTGTGAATCTTACCACCACCCAAGAGATTGATTTGTAAACTTCTAAGTTGCTTGTATATGATACGTTATTGTATCAAATTATGATAGGTGAAATCCAAACCCAATTTAGCTTGACTGACACTTTTAAAAAATTAATTATTAACTAATATAATTATTGGAGACGTGAATTTTGAAAAACTATTGATTCTTGGATTCCGCTCTCGTGTATCAATTTATTTTAACTTTTAAGATTACTTCGTAATGTATTGAGTTGTTAGATTCGCTGATTTTAAAATGCAATCAATATATCAAAGGACACTCAAACCTGAAACACTTTGTCTTCCTGACGTGGACTTCTGATTTTTCACGTGAATCCAATAAGGTTAATGATCAATCCATACGAATTATGTTAATACACACATTTCAACGCCGTTAAGCAATATTTTATTGGAGGGAATATCTTTCAGAATGTAGTCCTCTATTGAAGTAAAGATATTACTGCTCAATCTAAATACGGATTGATTAACTTGATGGATAATGAATAATCCGTTATAAGGGATAAGCCCTCTAAAAGTAATTGAATTTTTTAAAATGGAATTCACTTGAGAGACATTAAATCTATTATAAAAATATTTTAAGGCGTTTAACTTTCGCCTGAGGCAAAAAAAAAAGAAAAATCTTAGGGAAAGATAAAAGCCCCTCGCTCCAAGCTAATGCAATAACGGGCTGTCTTTGAGGAGCCCTTATCCTAAATCCATATTCAGATTATCTCCACTGGTTGATCTTAAACTTGTTCCTAATAAGAACTTATTAGATGAAGGATCCTGTTAGCTTAGTCCTGCGCTATACAGGATTTCCCTTTAATAGTCCGTTGAGCTGCTTTCTGGAGTGTAACTCATCACCGATGGGACGCGGAAGATGCGTAATTAACCACATTCATTTAACTGCAATTAATAATAGTAATTTTAATATGAAAATGTCTCTACATAGGATGCCACTTATACTTTGTGCAGTATTCTGTTAATATTTCCTGAATTGTTTCAAATACATTCCACTCAAACTTAACATTATCATTTGTTGCCTATCGCATGTAAGTTTAACGTTTTCGTATGCCCGAGAAATTATATATATTATTTTTATTATTATCATATGGGCAACAGACCATGGAGGTCTAAGTCCTCGCCAGATGTATTAGGAAGTACATCGCGCGTTTCTTGACATGGTTTTTTCTAAGGGTAGGTTCGTCACTCCTACGCCTATTTTTTTGTGAGTGCCACCCATTGGCTAACGGGCCTCACAAATGCCCGGAGGGAAGTTGTGAGTGAGTCTTGTATTATTTTATGATTGAAAAAAACCTAGGTGGCACCGGGACTCGATCTGACAACCTTTGGGTTGGTAGACTGGTGCGTTGCCACGCTGCTACCGCTGCCTCCTTAGTACATATATTTTTAAATGTAGGAAAAATTATTTAGCCTAATATTACATCCTATTAGACTTAACTTATATAAATATTGATAACTTTTTTTTTCACTATTAACTTAATGAATTTTTTCGGTCCTAGATGAACATTCAATAAGAAAATTGTGTTGAGGTGACATTTTGGCACAAACCGAGAGTTCCAAAGTGAGGCTTCAATGTAGTTATCTTATTGACTGATCAACAAGAACTGAAAAAAATATATATAAATTTATACAGAATTATATATACTACGACTAATTTAGACATTTCTTTCTTAGTCATATTATCATATTTGATAAAGTAGAAATGAACGAATTCAACTTCAGATCAATATAATGAGAAAATATACTGATAAGTTTCATGACATTAATTCTACTTGCGTACAATATTAAGGTTATTGGCTCTATTGGGTTTGAATGCTATAATTCTTAGCTCGGACTACGAAACCACAACTTAACACCGCCCTCTTCACAGTCTCCCGAGATACCCAATCATTAGCTTCTATTCATCGAAGCATCGACCCTAAAACCACTATCCCTCATTCCTTGTAGAAACTTCCTGAGATCTAATCAAAATACGATGTTATTATTTTGCTTGAAACTAATAGGTTTATCGTAGTTTAATATTACAGCAACAATCTAGCAAGGCCGAGATTAAAGCCAATTTTCTTCAAAAGATTTCCTCTTGCAGTATAACTATCGACTAGTATAATATTTATACATAACTGCTAAAAATATATTGTACCTAAAAGAAACAAATGTACTGAAGTAGTAAAACTACTAATTAGTGTAGTAGGGGCCAACATCTTTAATAAATAAATGTATATAATTTAATGAATTAATTGCGAATTGAAAAAAATGCATTATTACAATTAATGCTTTTAGCATCATACCACCATTTTCAGCATTGTTTTAAATATATAATATAAGGAAGGTAATCCACGGCGAAGGCGATGTTTGCCTACACATATTGACTGACTCCTCGGGAATATTCGTAATTTCATCGTATCCATACTAAAATATATAAGCTTATTTCATAGCAATAATGAATATTAAGAAAACATACATAAATAAAATAAAATTGAGAGAAAGG
>NW_027110535.1:284490-286793 GCF_000696795.3 Halyomorpha halys
CTCAAACCCCTTAGTTTCTAATATTGCATCCTCTTCCATTCCTGACAATCCTCCGAGGCGCCTGAAAAGAAGATGGCCACGAGACCAGCTAATGTAAAATATCATTAGAGTGCTACCAATGGGTTTTAATTCTATCGGAAGTGGGTAGATAAGAAGTGATAGAATAAGTGGGATATGAAGGTAGGAGGAGTAACGGAACTGCATATGGAAGTAGAAACGCAATCCCACACGGGAGAAGATCTGATTAGGAAGGAAATGACAGAAGCTACAGTTCGGTGGGCCATTGTATATAAGCCAGAAGACAAGGAAAGGGCTTGATAATATAAACAGAGGATTGAAATTTAAAGGGATCTGAGAAATATGATGGAAGGCAGAATTTGATAACTTGGTGGAGAAAGAATGCCCGGAAAGGTCTCTGGGGTACCCAGAAGATGGATCGTAAAAGTCAATTAATCGTTTTAGTTTTGCCTCGAGATCTCCAGTGACAACACCATACACTGTACGCCAGTAGTCAAAGTGGAAGAATGTTCAAGAAGTAACTTGGAGTCTATGGGCTCAAGTGGAAATAAGTGGCAATGGTAATTTAGTCGCTTTAGGTTGAAAAGTTACGACAGGAGATATCGGAGGCTACTGACGGAGACTAATTACTGTTTGTTAATGTCGATTTATTGAGACATTTGTGATCTTTCGATGCATTTATCACTAATTATTCAATATTCATTGTGAAGTTCTCTCTTCTATCGATTATCGGTTTTATATTGTTTCAAGAGGGTGAGGAGGAAAAAGAGAGGGATATCAAAATGTTACTAATAATAAATTAATAAAATATTTTTTTAAAAAATACAAAACAATTATCTATTTAAATAATCAAGAACATATAGGCAATGAAAAAATGTTCCTCTGTTGTAGCCTGTAAATTTGAACTAAAACACATAAACAACAAAATTTAAATAAATAAATAAATGATAAAAAATCAGTAAGCCAATAATTTAAAACAACAATATGCTATTTATGTAAAAAGAAAAAAAACAAACAATAATATCAAACTTGTAACAAACTGGTATGGTATTGATCCTTCACATGTGGACTAACTGAGCTCTTTCCAGTGTAGCCCGTCGTACAAGTTGCTAAGAGCTCTCTTGTTGGAGCCTTTTAATGAACAAAGTAATTGTTTTGAAGCGCAGGGCCACTGCCAGAAATATTTTACTCTAATTTCACTTTACCGATGCTTTCCTATTTTTCAGAGTTACATACCGGACAGTTATCGAAACTAACATGCATCCATGGTTTTAAATTTAAATTGAGTAATTCTGCACTACACCATGAAATCGCTAAACCAGATCAAAATTATTATTTAAGTATGGCGTTTCTGTTTTAACCGCACATAAGCCTGCATACAAAGTTTGTTAATAATTATGATTAATTTACATAGTGATTACGATCTTAAATTTCTTTTTTCTCCTTTCACTTAATTTCTGATTCTGATATATTATATGGTAATTAAATTGCAGTAATGTTTTTATTTCAATTCATTTTCGAAAAATAATATTAAGTGAATTAAAAAAATAATCACTACTAACTGGATAACATTCCTACATGAATACTTAATCGCTTAAAGTGGCATTGGGAAACCAGAGAATACTGGTTCCTTTACAAAGTCATTTGGATTTCTAGATTTGGGGTTGGGGTTAATTACCCAGTCTCAACCTAAACAACTCATAACGACTAGAACAATTAACGAAATAGACGGAGATAGATAAAGTTGGTACCGTTCATTTAAGGCTGATAATTACTAGAACAATAAATACAAACTATGCGATATTTAATGTAAAATGACATCATATTTAACGTAATAACTTTTATTTGAAATTTCTGTTTTCAATTATTACGGTGACCGAAGCATTAATCATTAGTTCTATGGTTCTATCTATACTATGGTATTTGTAAATAAATATTTGTATGAAATTTTGTTTTAAAACTTACTAACTTTTAAGGGTCTTGTATCCAAGGAAAATCCCGGTTCATCATAATATCGAGATTAAATACATTTTAATTATGTTAATTAAACGATCTTTTAATATGTTATAATGTGACTATTATAATATATTATATCTTCACATTTTGTTATAATAACGCCTTTATAAATAATAAGTTATTAAATTTTTTTAAAATTTATTTAATGTAATTTACAACTGTACAAAATAATACAATAGGTAAATATGTTGTATGTTTCATATACACTTGAAAATCTTGGGAAGGAACCACCCATTGGTGGTACTTCAAACATTAATTTAAATTAGAAG
>NW_027110535.1:291058-294298 GCF_000696795.3 Halyomorpha halys
AGGAAAAGATGGTTGGGGGTGCAATCAGTGATAGTAAACACAAATAAGAAAATCTTATTTTATTTGTTCCAACGTTTTGGCCTAAATTTCAGGCTTTCATCAGGGCTGAAAATAATAAAAATTCTTATTCACCACCTCATGGTTGTTATTATAAGATATTGAAAAAAAAATGAAAACAAAGAAACAGAGTAACAAGAAATTAAGAAGATAAAAAATAAAATATGAATTTTATATTATGTAAATGTAATATTATAAAGTAAGAATTTAGTTTTTTTTTTTAAATAGTTACAAACGTTGAAAATATTAGAAAAAAGAATTTCTTTGTTTTCAATTTTTTTTTCACTATTTAGTGATTGTTATACTGTTTTCTTTTTTTCCGCCCTAATAAAGACCGAAAATTAAGGGTCGGCATAAATAAATTAAGTTTTATGTGATATCAATTATTATGAACATCATCCGCGAGGAAGAAGATAAACTAGACGTATGACAATAAATTATGTCATCGTTGCATAAAAGATGTAAGGAAGGGGCGCTATATCCACATAATATCCCATATTTGGAATCTTCCCATCTCATTTTGTAACCCGTAGAGACCAATACATCATCATAACATTCAGGATCGGGCCAAAGGCGCTTTATCTATAGATTAATGCATTAGGCATAGCAATACCTCACATATCTTATCACTTGTAGATCCGAAGTTAGCAACTAATTGGTTATTAAAAAAATTATATTAATACAAAAAAACGTTTTTAACATTACACTGATACCATCCTTAAGAAAATTACATTTCATGGAAAGACATACAAACTAGTATATTGTATCTTGAACAGTTTTATAATCATGACATTAATTTTAGAATAAAAAAAAAAGAGAGGAAAATTTAAAGGTTAGAATTCTATCAAAGGTAGATTCTCCACATAGGACAAGAGCCGGGAAGAAAAAAAGGCAGTTACTTCATCCCAATTTTTGATTACTTAAATGTAAACCATGTATAGTTACTAATAAAAACTGATGAGTCTGCCAAGTATAGGTAGGGGGAATAAAAAATGGCTGCTGTTTCAAAACCTTAAAAACCATTAATTTCATTAACAAACTTTTAGAAACATTAATCACATAAATTAAAACTACCAACAACACTAGAAAATCTAAAATAACATTTTTTAAAGAAGAGTAAATTTGCCCTAATAGAGCTATTTACGTTCAATAGTTCTCGAGATAAAGCTTTTTAAAAAGTAACATTTCTTAATAATGTTCTGAAAAATTAGTAGTTATTTTATTTTGAGAAATCTATATCTCAGGAACTATGTGACGTATAGATGTCTATTAGCACTAAAACTAAAGCTAGTTTAACGCACTATAAAGTAGTTTATAACCTTTACCATCGGAGGAATAGTAGTTTTCACGAATTTCTAAAATAAATTGATTCATAGTTCCTCGGACGATAAGTTTGATTCATGAAAATCTTATTTCAGAAACCATAGCACGGACAGATGTCTGCCAGCACTCAAATTAAAGCTAATTGAATTTACTATAAAATAGCTTATATCTTTTATCTTTGTAGGAGTGGTAATTTTTATGACATTTGATCAAATATATTCACAAACTGTTAATTTCTAGTTATTCGTATAAAATATTTGAAAAAATATCTCTAGACCCATAAGACGCACATATTTTGCCAGCACTCAAATTAAAGGAAATTT
This sequence comes from Halyomorpha halys, assembly GCF_000696795.3. Classification (NCBI taxonomy): domain Eukaryota; kingdom Metazoa; phylum Arthropoda; class Insecta; order Hemiptera; family Pentatomidae; genus Halyomorpha; species Halyomorpha halys. The sequence continues at coordinate 292,762 of NW_027110535.1, forward strand.
AACTTAATATAAAGTAGTTTATGATACTTATCTTCGTAGGGATAGTAGTTTTTATGATATTCACATATGAATATAAATTTGGTAAATGAAAATTTTTCCGAACGACAATAAACGCCATGAACTACTTTATAGTCCATTTAATTTGAGTGCTAACAGACATTTGTACGTCCAATGGTTTTTGAGATATCAATTTTTCAATATAAATTCAATAACTACTGATCTTTTAGTACGTTCTCTACAACATTTTTATGAAATGTTGCTTTTCAAAAAACAATATCTCGAGAACTCTTGAATGTAATTAGGGCTTATATTTCAGCAAATTTACTCTATTTTAAATGATGTTCTCTTAGATTTTCTATTTTTTTCTGTAGTTTTAAAGATATAGAGCTCCGAATGAAAAATTAATTATTTTTTGTTTTGAAACAGCCACCATTTTTTATTCCCCCTACCTATACTTGGCAGACTCCCTAATTTTGACTATTAATTATGCATTGATAAAAGTAATAAAAAATTGGGGAGTAATAACTGCATTTTTTTTCCTCCCTCTTGGGCTCTTGTACTAACATGTCTGTACCATGCTACGGTATAACTAAAATCAGAGTTACTTGTATATATTTGAATACAGTTGTTAATATCAATAAATAAATAAAAAAATTAAGGTATGAGATACTTAGTTTTTTTTATGTATAAAGCTTTTTATTGAATGATAATACAATATACTATACTTAAGGGTATATTCCTGTTCCCTTCACTACTTCGGTCATCAACGAGTACTTTCTCCATTGGGTTTCCATAATGCAGTCTTCTGACTTCCTTTCTCCTTTCCTTTCCTCACCAATCTTAATTACGTGACCCAACAACCTAATTGAACCAGCCACCTCTCATACGAACTGGAATACACTTATATCATAACGTGTGTACAGAGTTTTGATTTTACTGAATCGAAAAGAACAATTCTCTTCAATAGGTCCATAAATGCTTTTCAAGGTCGGTTTTCCTTTCGAACCTGTCAATACCTCCAGCTAATACATTTTTCAATATCCAGATTTCAGATACGTATGTCAATACGGGTGGGACGAGGGTTTTATATAGTTTGAGTTTGATTGTGCCAATAAGTATTCTATTTCTAAGGAATTTAGAAAGAAGGAAATAAGAGGAATAAGATAAAATTATTATACACTTTACTTATTCTTCTTAATGTAAGACATTTTTGATCCTGAGTGCTTTAAATCTTTAATAAACTGATTGGAGTTCTGGCAATGGTCAGATTCTCCACTCAAGTTGAGTGTTTTCGGCTTTAGCGCACTTGGTCAGCATTACCAGTGATGCGGCGAGAGGGATGCGCTGGGATCTTTTGAGCTCTGCTCTACCCCTCACACGTGGGGGATAGAGTGGGCTCAGGAATCCTCAGGTCGATTGTGTAAATATTGCATGTATTATTTTATCATTATGTTATTTTACTTATTTATTTTTCATACAGATAGTTTGATTATGTTTATTCTTTTGTTTGTATATATTTTAAGAGAGTTTTTTTATT
>NW_027110535.1:294349-301815 GCF_000696795.3 Halyomorpha halys
AAATTTTGGTATGCATGAGATCATTCATCACTATTACCTATTGCCCACAACTGTGTGGCAGATTGTAATATCTATCAATAAATAAATCTATCAATGAAAAAAAAATAAAATGAAATTACTTATCCTCCTAAAGTCCTCTACAAATTTAATTTCATTGAAGATACAGTTTTATAACAAAACCTAAGTCTAGTTCTCTATTACAAAAATAATTAACAAAAGGTAAAATAGACTGAGTAATCAGTCAGTAACCACTTACTGAGTTAAACTTATTACATACTTTTACAATGTAAATATAGAATCTTTTCAATTTTATTTCATTATCAATGTTCAATATCTCTTGTGAGATTGTGATATGTCATACATCGACTAACCTACTAGCTATAATTGTCTGTTTGAAAAGTCAGATAAGTAAGGCTACCACGGAGGGCGGGAGTAGAGTGTTTCAAGCCATTTTCCGATTTCAGGCGCTTTTTTAATATTGCTATATTTAATTATCTTAAAGTCTCCTTTTTCCGTTTTAAGTCAATTTTGTAAAGTGATATATGACCGTCGCTCCCTGGGAGTCTTAGTGGGGCGTGTTCGGCCGGGAAGGATTGCCTTTTTGTGTGTTATGATTTCCTCTTGTAACATTGTCACATTTTGTACTTCGACCAACCTGCTCACTATAATTGTCTGTTTGAAAAGTCAGATAAGTATTGTTAACACGGACGGCGAGAGTGGAGAGTTTCACGCAGTTTTCCAATTTCAGGTGCTTTTTAAATATTGCTCTATTTAACTATCTTAAAGTCTCCTCATTTATTGCCTCTAGAATATCAATCCTTTAAGATATGATAAAACAACAAGAAAGATTTTCTTTTAAAATATAAATTCCAATACTATACACGTTCTGTAGACCCAAAATTAAGTCTTAAGCTTTATAGGTCGAAAAATACAGATAACCACCATTTATGTAACACTGTTAAAAATTGTTCCATTGCATAATTGTCGTACTCTTCTATGTCACAACCCGATTTATCGTGTGTACGCCCTTGGCATAGTGTAATTATTTCCTGATAACTAAATCATATGCATCTTTATAGTCTATAAGGATTAGGACTATATACGGTTACAAATCTCATTAATTTTTTTTCATTATCTGCCTTAATGAGAATATTTGAACGAAGAAACGAGTTGTAGTCCTCTCTATGGGATAACCACCTTATAAAGTATTTACATACTAAAGAAAAATAAGTGATAATAATAATAAAAATAAATAATAATAGTAATGAGAATAAGAAAAATAATATTTGTTAATGAAAAATAAAAATAATTAGATAAATAAATAGAATGTCAAAATAAGTATACAATCATGTTGAAGTTGAATAAATCATTTTGAGCACATTATCCTATGTTTAATATATGTCTTGTTTCACTGTAGGTTTACCATAAAACACGTAAATATGAACGAGGAGACCTTACTTGAAATTGAACCCATTATCTACAGTCATTATTACAACCTATAATAAATCTAATAAATTAAAAAAAAAGTATATTATATTTATTGCATTAGTGATGTATATAAATATAGTTTTTTTTACAATAGTTTCTATCTTTCTATTTATTTATTGATATTTACAAGTGTATTACATAAAAATACATCTAGTAAATGTGATATTTGTGTTACAATGACATCATACAGACTTGTGTAGGAACTACCCTTTGGTGGTACTCCATCCTGCTATTGTACAAAAAATATACATTCAACCAATGTATAAAAATATAGTAGCAAAAAAGTTGTAAAAACTGTAATTCTTACTATCCCCTGAAATAATATTTTATTTACATCCCTACTCTGAGACCCTCAGCCCAAAATGCCCGGACATATCATCCTCAACAAACCCTAATTAAAATTCTAGTATGTTTTCTTGTGTTCCTCCTCCATTAGCTTATACTGATATTATTAAAACCATTGAAGAAATTAATTAAAACGCGGGCTGTTGGAGTTCTACTTTACTTTTAATGCAGGAGGGTTAAAGTAAATATTGTATTTACTTTAAATAAAATAAAAAAGTTCCTTTAAAGTTCACGTTTGTTAAAGAAACGTTTTATAATTAAAATACATTAAGATTGAGATCTAAAACATTTTTACTTATTGCACTTAGAAGCGTCGATTTTATAATGTAATAAACAATAATTAAAGATTCATGGATGAAATTAAAAGTAGTAATTATTGATGAGAATCCAATAACGTGAATAAAAAGGCGGGTCGAAAATAGTTTAATCCTTTGAATATTGCGATGATTTTCGCAGGCAACGATTTAATTATCTTGGCTAGGAAAAATCATCAAAATTTCTCTAAATAAATATTAATTCTTTAAATAGTCATTAAACGTTAAGGATTAGCTTTATTAAAAAAATTGAGGAGAAAAATCTTTATAAACAGTTGTTTTATGGTTTTCAAAAACTTTCCCAAATATATTGACATAAATTGCATTATAGAAAGCTCTTAGATATGTATATTTGCTCATATATTTGTAGATAATGAATATATTTTTTTATAATTGGTTCTTTAAAATATTATTTTTTCTATAACGTGAAGCCAAATCATTCCTGTATTCAATTTGAAAACGGTTTAAAACAATTATAATATAAATGCTAACTTATAATATAATAACATAATAAAATAATAAGTTAATTTGTTTATCAACACTCGATTAGTTTTTTATATATCACTACATATTTTATGTATAAATCTTAAAGGAAACTAACGACCATATATTAAAAAATATGTTCAATCAGAAATAATATTATATTTATTTAACTGAAATTCAGTTTGAATATATTTACTTATTTTACAAAAGTATTATTAAAAGGGGCAGCGGTAGCAACGCGCTAGTCTACCAACCCAAAGGCTGTCAGATCGAGTCCCGGTCGCACCCGGGCTTTTTTCAAGCATAAAATAATAAAAAACTCTCTCCCAACCTCCCCTGGGCATTTATGAGGCCCGTTAGCCAATGGGTAACACAAGAACTTTAAACCAACACTATGTAGAAATAATAATTAAAATTAATTTATGATGAATATAATTAACTTTTAGATAATTATTTATAATTAAATTTTATCAAAATATAGTGTGAAATAAAATAAACATATACCTAATTTGGTTGTTCATGTTCACGGTTAAAATATAATGGTTTGATAAGTTTAATAACAGAATTCGCAAAGAATTTATAGTTAAAGAATTGCAAATAGAATTCATTATTAAATTTAATAGTGTTAAATACAGGTAAATTAAAACATAGAATAGCGAAAATTTATCAATAAAGAAATGTCTCCCTTTTTGATTTTGTTTTTATAGGTTTTATTATGACTGTGTTAAATTTGCCTCATAGCTGAATATTTTTATAAATAAGTGTGTGGCTGTGAAATTAAAATTAAGGTATGAAAATTGTAATTAATATTTTTTTGTTTTTATTGTTAATATTAAGTTATATTAAAAGCTGTTTAATAGATAGTCCTTGATGCTGACTTGGTTGGCTGAAACGTAGGACATGTAATACGATTTAATATTGTTCAGAATATTTGGATATCTTATGTTATAATTTATTGGTCTCATAAATTTATTAATCTATTTATTGTTATTAGGTAATTATGAGCTATTAATTAATAATATTTTTATCAAATTTAATTATTAACATTGAAGTGGTTTTTTATACACTTTGGTCTTAAGCAGACACTGTTATTAATTTTTAAGAAAGTTATACATTTTATAATTACTATAAATAAAAATTATTGCTATAAAATTTATCATGCTCATTGTCGAAAAAATTAATTATTGCAATCTACGAGTAAAATAAAGGTTAATGTAGGTAGCTCCACGATATTTCATGAACTAAATAGATAACAATCTGATTTAATTCTCCATTAGAGTTCAAAGCCTTGAATATAATATACCCAAACCACTTAACGTAATAATTCCTACATAACAAGGAGCACTATGTAGGCTGTACGGGTAAACTAATTGATTGGGTATAGCTCATGTATAGTAGTGCTTCATCAAAGCAGAGTACAACATATCCATTGCTAGTGGTTAATAGCTATATTTGCTAGTGCTAATAGACAAACTTGAGACTGTTATTGATTATTATTACTATATTTTTATTGTGTAATTAAACAATAAATAGACATTTTATATACAGTTCTGTTTGTTGTTATTTATAAAAAATAGAGAGTAATATGATATTCACCTGATATAATATGAGACGATTTTCGCTCTAATTATTTTTACATTCACTTACCTTTATTTGTAATATATAGTAAAAGGGAATATTTTCATCGTGCGAAATTCCGAATTCGAGTTTTCAAAGAAATTAAAAAAAAAATAATAATAATAAAAAAAAAAAGACGCAAATGACGAATTTTTTAAACGTTTCCCCTGAAGAACCTTTGAATTTGGTCATTGGAAATAAATTACCGAATCGCATTGTTAGCAATAATATACAGTGGATAAATACAAAATATTGAAGGATTTGACAAATAATTAAAGGAGAAAAAAAATAGAGACAGGAATTTGATTCGGAAGAAGCCGAGATAACCCGACCTCTAACGACAATATTACTTGTTTGTATCCAAACTAAAATAGCTGCTGACATTGAAAAGATTTAATTCCATTATTTTCGCTAATAATTAAATAAGACGAGTCAAAACGAAAACATAGTGTCCTTCTTAAAAAGGCAGTTATTTCACCCTAATTTTTTATTACATTAATGAAAACTAGGTATAATTACTAGTCAAAATTGATGAGTCTGCCAAGTATAGGTAGGGGGAATAAAAAATGGTGGCTATTTCAAAAAAATAAAAAAAACAATTTTTCATTTGGAGCTCTATATCTTAAAAACTACCAACAACACTAGAAAATCTAAGAGACCATTACTTATAGAAGAGTAAATTTTCTGAAATATTAGCCCTAAAAGAGCTATTTACGTTAAATAGTTCTCGAAATATAGCTTTTTAAAAAGCAACATTTCATAAAAATGTTGTATGGGACGTACTGAAAGATCAGTAGTTAGTGAATTTATTTTGAAAAACCTATATCTCAAAAACCATTTGATTAGCACTCAAATTAAAGTTAGAATAACTAAAATTAAAAAGTACTACCTCTACGAAGATAAGTGTCATAAACTACTTTATAGTAAGTTAAATTTCCTTTATTTTGAGTGTTGTCAGACATATGTGCGTCTTACGGATCTAGAGATATTTTTTTTCGAAAATCCAACATTTTATATGAACAACTAGAAATTAACATTTTGTGAGTTTATCTTGTCAAATATCATAAAAACTACTAGTCCTACAAAACATTAACATTATTAACTATTTTATAGTAAATATAACTTTAATTTGAGCGCTGGGTGACATCTGTACGTCAAATGGTTTCTGAAATGAAGTTTTTCATAAATCAAACTTATTGTCCGAACAACTATAAATCAATTTATTTTAGCAAATATCATGAAAACTACTATTCCTACGAAAGTAAAGGCCATAAACTACTTTATAGTCCATTATACTAGCTTTAATTTGATTGCTAATAGACATCTGTACGTCACATAGTTCCTGAGATATAGATCTCTCAAAATAAATTAACTAACTACTAATCTGTCAGTAGATTTTTAAGAAATTTTGCTTTTTAAAAAGCTATATCTCGAGAACTATTGGACGTAAATAGCTCTTTTAAGGCTAATATTTCAGAAAATTTACTCTTCTTTAAATAATGTACTCTTAGGTTTTTCTAGTGTTGTTGGTAGTTTTTAAGATATAGAGCTCCAAATGAAAAAAATAGTGTTTTTTAAAGTTTTGAAACAGCGGCCATTTTTTATTCCCTCTACCTATACTTGGCAGACTCATCAATTTTGAGTATTAATTAGACATTGTTTTCATTAATGTAATCAAAAATTGGGGTGAGATAACTGCCTTTTATTCTTCCCGGCTCTTGTATTATTACTTCTAAAAACTGTGATTAACTTTGTAAGTTTTTTAAAAGTATTAAGCATTTTATTGCTTATTATATTTATTCATCAAAATATTGCGTTTTTAAGATTTTTTTATTTTAATATACAATATTTTTTTTAAACTAAATATATGCATAATGAGGACAGAGATATACCACAAAAATTAAATTTCGGACTAACTTAGACGCATACAGATATAACAGAAGTCATTAGCTAAACGGTCCTCTGAAATTGTCTGATCGGGTGCACTTTGAACTATTTGTCAAGAGAATATATATTGCCTAATTATCCATGCAATTGGGTCGTTAAATAAGTCTCGATAGGATTGGGTGCTTTATTTGACTATAGTTAGGTCCACTGATTAAATGGATTAATACAGTAAATTACACTCTCATTATTACCCTTTCTTTAATGAAGCCGGTTTGGTATTCATTACTAGTAATTTGTATCTTATTAGTTATGAAAAATAGTATTTTTAATTAATTAATAATGATATGTGTATACACCATGATGAAGTAATCAATCAAGAATCGTGTGATAGGTCTCATATCAATCAAATATTCTGAGTAGTTTCTCATCAATATTAATTATTGTTAAAAACATTGTTAATTAAGAAATCAAATTGATATATTGGCAACTAAGCTAATAGAAAGAGGTTTTACTAATTTGACTACCAATGTAACGAATTACGGCTGATGCATGAATTATTATCAGTGATTACTAAATCTATAGAAATAATTATCAGTACAATAGAATAGAACTTCTCCTAACCAAACCTCACTTCAATGGCTCTTTGGAATCATCGGTGGTAAAAAGAAAATAATTAATGGGAAAAAAGTTTGTTAAAACGAAATATAAAAACTAAAAGATTGTTTATGCATTTTCATTAAATCTGTATAAAAAGAAATTTTTAATTATTTTAATTTTGTCTGATAAATATTAACATATCAACTGTTGTATTGCATTTTGATTTTTGACTAAGATTTAAGTTAAATTAATATTGAAGTAATTAATTTTTTATACTTTCCGAATTAAACGATTCTTCTGCTTAAGCGAAGAAGTTTCGGTTCCTACTTAGACTGGTATTCATAATTCTGGTGTCCTCCATAAAGAGATGTTCAAGACTGACACTGACTTAAATCTAATATTTTTTAAGTTTACCAACTTTGAGATAACAATTAACTAACAGTATTTCTTTGGGTTTGAATACAGTCATCATTGAATTTTCGTAAAAGTGTATCCAAACCGAATTTATTACTAACTTTTCAAACTTTATTTAATATTTTATTTATTAGTAATAAAAAACAAAAAGATAGTCTTAGTGCAGTCAAACTGCGACAGACAAGAGAAATATAGAAAAGTTTTGTGTAATTCATAAATTAACTATTCATTCAAAAAACCTGATCTATAGGTTCCCATTATCGAGGTGTAAAACTGTGTCTCCCACTTCCCCTTCAACCCCTATACTATTCCTACTTCACA
>NW_027110535.1:301865-305125 GCF_000696795.3 Halyomorpha halys
ATACTTTCACGATGTTTTGTTTTTATAAGCCATTACGAAGACCTAATTCCTAAACCGAAACATAGGAACACATTAAAGTACACATTAGTGTGTTTATATATATATTAAAACATAAATTTTTTTAGGTTGATCGTTAGTCATATGTGATGACTAGGAAAATGGTCTTAGTGTCGTTCAAAATATTTACGAGAATTTGAGAAAAACTATTTATTTGTAACAAACGTTTCATACCAATTGTTGGGCTTCACCAGGGCTGGTTCCTAGACAGAAGTTCACTTTACAAGTTGTTATATGAGGTGAAACATTACTAAAAAATAGTTTATCTACTATTCTTGTACGCCCACCTGGACCATCTTCTTACAAAAAAATTTTTTCATGGTTTCAGTTTCCTACAAAAGACAAAAATGTAGATACTGTTTAATTAAATAATGATATAATTTTAATTTCATTTATAATTTAATTCCTAATTAGTAAAAATGTTTAGGGTTTAGCTACCATTAAGGTAGATGCACTAGTAGTAAGTACTTTGACAAAATTTTTAAACTTTTGTATCGTGATGCTGGTTAAGTCGTAGTTTTAATTTCAATGCTTGTATTAGGTTATTAAGCCTCCCTCAGAGATATTTTATTTTTTTAAATTTATTTATTTATTTTACACCAGATCGGCCTGGTGGGCTTTACATGGTTTATATAACCCGTTACCTTATATATATTTTTTAATAGTTGATTATGGGGAGTACAAAAGACAGCTCTAACTATATACAATGTTATAAAAAAAAGAAAGATAAAATGAATAAATAAGATTAATGCTTCTTAATGAAAGAGAAAAGTAAAATTAACAACAAAAAATAATGATATTGTAGACTTAACAAAACAATAAATTGCCCTCTAATGGTAAAAAAACAAAACAAAATAATTTAAAAAAGGGACGAGAATAGAAAAAAAATACCAATAATAAGTAAAATAGAGGTTGTGTGAATAATGAATTAATAAATATAGAATTTATAACTTAATGTCCTGCGGCAGCCTGGGTTTCATTCTTAGGGTTAAGGTTGGATTTCCCAGGTTGTAGGTCACTGTTACTTTAACTGTCGGCAACCTCAGAAGTAATCAACGTTCAAAGATGTTATCAAATATAAACGATTATTATTTTTTAAACTGAATTGACCTATCATTTATTTTGCACCAGTAATAGACATCAAAAACTAGAATATAATCAAAACTTAAAAAGTGTAAAATGGAAAAGAATAATTCCTACATCTAGTAACAATTTTTGAAATGATAATCTAGTACAAAAAGTATGCTTACTTTCTAGAAAACTTTAAAATAATTTTTTTTTGTATTTTTGTTTTTCTTGTAAAGTATTACATTCTGTCATATGTGTCCCAAATAATTGTAATAAAGATCTTAGAGCACATTCACACAATATTTACTATTTTCTTTGCCTACGCCACAGGAAATAGACTATTAAGCCATTTTTCCTCTTGCAGCCCAATATAAGTTGACTTTTGCCTCGAGTTGGTTTGCATCTTGTTGAATATTCTTTAGGTCTATAAACTCTAAAATATGGTCCACATCCATGTCACCATATGTATTTACAAAAAATATAAGTTTAATTTTAATGTTTAATTAACGATTAAGTTTAATTTACAAAAAATCTGTTTTATAATAACAAATAAGAAATAGAAGGAAAAATAATGATAATAATAAAAATTGATGATCTACAACAAAAAGTAAGCAATTCTAGAAAAATAACATCTTAAATAGTCATTCCTACTATATTTATATTAATTAATTGGAGAAGTTTGTCGGGGGGTGCGGTCAGCAAAGAACAACATAAATAAAGAAAACCATATTTATTTATTTTATGCCGACGTTTCGACCTGAGTTTCAGTAGCAGGCCTACCTTCTACGCCATAACCCCTGATGAAGACCTGAAACTCAGGTCGAAACGTCGGCATAAAATAAATAAATATGGTTTTGTTTATTTATGTCTTTCTTTGCTGACCGCACCCCCCGACAAACTTCTCGAATCATTAATCTACGGTCAACTATCTACACCTCACTATATTTATTTTCAGCCTGGGAAACTCCGAATTGGGTTTGTCCCCCTCTGGAGGAAAAATCAGAACTCCGGAAGATCCCAGTACTTCTCTTTCAAATGAGTCACTGGTATTAAAAGCCAGAGAAGGCTGAGAGAGGGCGCTAGACATAGCCTTATAGCAAATATAATTATTTGCAGTTGGTCTTTGGGTCACTGCTTTTTTAATCTTCAAGAAGATTGTAGGGATGGGTAATACTAGATAGGGATTCTACTAGAGGATTAGGATGACAAAAATACTAGGTTGAATACAAGATTCAGGAGGAGAATTTTCTGTCGATGGTTGATGTAACCAATGAAAGACTGCTTTGATTGCAGATATCTTTCTAAAAACAAAAATAAAAATCAGCGAAAATAAATCTTTAAAATTTAAATTTTACGATTTTCTTAAAAATATTTTTTAATTCTCATTATCAATTGTGTACTATTTTTGTATCTAACCTATTTTTTATATTCAATAATTTTATTTTTATTCAAAATACCAATACATTATTTCTTTGCTGTTTTTTTTTCTTATCCTAATGATGAAGTTTAATATTATTATTTTCTTTGTTGCGCAGGAGAAGTTCAGGATTGAAGCAGAATTGACCGTTAACCGTGCCAACATGCTGACCAGGCTTTGGAAATATGCACCATTGGAGGTGATGCACTCAGAATACCTTCTTCACGCAGGAGTTTTGAGCTTGGTTGAATTTGACGAAGACATATTCGCTGCTGGAAACTGCTACGATGCTCATCAGTACAAGAACTTTACCCTGTATTGTCCATACGCATACAGACTTCCTGAAGGTCTCATACTCGTCAAAGATCTTGCAGTGGAGTACAAATACCTCAGCAACACCAGTGAGTGGTTCTACATCGCAAGGAAGAACGCGGAGAAGGTTATCAGTAACTACAATCAGTTTAGTCGAGGTAAGTGAAATAAATTTTTATAATAGAGGAAATATCGTTGACAGTAGATATAACCTAGAGAAAATGGAATATTTCTTTCCAAATAAATTTTCCAAAAATAATTCAATTACTAGAAGATAGAATGTAATAGAAGTCAAAACAGAACACTACACCATGACCTACAGATCACTTTTGTCCTTGACCTCATACCAACCAAATTCTCAAAATTCCATATAAACCTTTCCAACCATCCTAATCCTTTGGTTCAA
>NW_027110535.1:305400-309218 GCF_000696795.3 Halyomorpha halys
CTATTGCCCACAACTGTGTGGCAGATTGTAATATATATCAATAAATAAAAGTATTATTATTATTTTTAGCTATGAATCACATATTATTGCAATTTTAAGAATAAACTAATTTAAGCCAAAAACGTCCAGTATATTAAAGTATTGAAGAATTAAAAAATGGTTTTAAAATGTGCTTGAAAGATTATAATTGATATTGACAACAATACTTATCTTTGTTCCTTTCATACTTTCACGATGTTTTGTTTTTATAAGCCATTACGAAGACCTAATTCCTAAACCGAAACATAGGAACACATTAAAGTACACATTAGTGTGTTTTTCCTTCTCTTCATCCCACCCCAACTAATTTCTACTTGAAATAGGTTTTCGAAATAGTTGAAATATCGTTGAAAGTAGATATACTCAATAAAAACAAAACTATTTCGTTACAAATTTATTTTTAGAAAAAATATTCAATTGCTATATGATAACGCTATTGTCAAAACGTCGAATAAATAACACAAAAATATCACTTAAAGGAAAAAAGAAATTATACTTGAAATGACGGTGATAAGTTTTTGATAAAAAAAAAAAAATTGTGATAGGAGGTCAATTCATCCTTCATCAAAAGAAATTTGAAATATATTTTTTTTTTTATCATAATTAAAAATTTAGAGGCTTAGTATAGTTTTTTTATTATGAATTAAACGGCTCGAAACGTCTAGTATATTCAGGTGTTGAAGAATTTAAAAAGGTTTTAAACTTGTTCTTGAACGATTATAATTGATATTGCCAAGAATATGGGAGCGCTGTGTTATTAACTCCACGGAACTGGGTTCGAATTCGACTGTGACAGATAATTATTTATTCTGTTACTGTAGCAAACCTGTGGGTTAGGAAGCCTTCCCTCCGGGGTCCACCCAGGCTCATAAAGCTGGTACCCTTTGTTGGAGAGATATCTGGCGGTTGACCGTGATACCGACCAAATCACTTCCTTGCATAACCGTGCATAACCCTTACAAATCACTGCACTCCTGACCCATCATGGGTTGTAGCGGTACAATTTTTGACAATTGACAAGAATATTTATTTTTTCTTCCTTTTACTCTTTCATGGACTTGTTTTTCTTAACCCTTATTTAAGACCTAATTTCAAAACCTAAACATTGGCTCACACTAAAAGAAGTAACATCTACCGTATATTTTTCTCTTATAATCGCATTCCCAACTAATTTTTCCTTGAAATGAATTTCATTTTTTTAACAGTAGATTAATTAATAGGATAGTTTTTAGCAAAATTGTTTCTAATTTATAAATAAATTAACTTTTACTAAGCCTGTATTGAAAAAACGCTGCCAGTTATTTCACCAATTAATTATTCACCATATGTATTGTTTTAGAATTATTCCAAAAGGCTAAAAGTAAATTAAATGGGTTTCCAAGGGATTTAGCCAAATAATTTTTAAAAAATCAATGTAAAAATCGATGTATATTTTCTAAATGACGTACTCATTTCGACCTTTTTTTTTTTTTTTTTGTAGAGAATTGAATCACCTTTCAAAAAACAACAACAGCCTGAACAAAAATATTCTACTTATAGATTCTATCTATCATGAAATGTGAAACTTCAAATTTGTATAGGGTGTTAGTTAATTTTCCATGGTTGATTTCAAAGATTCTCAATTTAAAATAATCGACCAAAAATATTTCAAGGGCTATACCAAGAACAAAATTATAAATTAGTCTGCAACAGATAAATTCCATGCATACTCGCAGAATTTCGGTCAATAGACGAAAATAAGAAACTCAAACATTATTATTAATGTTATTGACAATATACTTATTTAAAGTAACAATTAAAAAGATTAGTATGAACGCATTGAATACTTTTTTTTAAAAAAACAAACTTTAACTTTAAGAATTTTTACAGTGTTTACACCTGTTCGCTTAACTTTTTCTTTCATTTGCTTATGCTTTTAAATATTTTGAAATTCTACAATAACTTATTTAATCTTTTTTACCAATAATTTAATTTGATAGTTTATTTAAAGAAATAATAGTTTGATTGTATTTTAACTTAATCAAAATTTAGTATTATACCAATCTTAAACAAAGAGAATGTCAAAAAGATAAGGCAAGATGTCAAAGATTCAAAATTACACCTAAAATTCTTTGTAACGTATATACAAGTTATAATAAATTATTGACGGGATTAGCTATTCAACATGAATAAATGACAGAATTATCACGATGATTGTCAAATATATATACAAATAAACAAAAAATAAATGATTTAATGAACCCGTGGTGAGCCAATGTCGTAAATCTCATTCGCTCGGAGGCGCACACAAGTGGTCTTCCATTCTGCTACAATAATTCAAGAGTATTTAAGTATGCACAAGTAATTCATTCACTTATTAATAAATTTCTCATCTTTTATAATTATTTAAATTTGCCTAGGCTTTTAAATATTTATAACGATTCAATAATTATTTGTAAAATTGGAGGATTAAAATTAATTCCACCAGATCACATTTACCCTTTGTCGTAAACCCATGACTTCTTGCTCTACAGTATCCTATAATTCTGTATAATAATATATATAATACCCCACTTATTCCTGTCGAACAGATCCGTTACTTAGGACTAAATCTGGACAAACGACTGAAATGGAATCCTCATACAAGACTAAACAGACAAGAAACTGCTCGTAGATTCCGAATATTGCAACATTTACTAGACAAACGGTCTAAATTGCTAATCCATTACAAAAGATTGATCTAAATGACTATTATAAGGCCTATCTGGACATACGGAGTTGAGCTTTGGGGCTCCACTAAACCATCAAATTCCTCCCGAATCCAATCCTTACAGTCCAAAATCCTTCGTAAAATCCTTAATGTTTCTTACTTTATCACAAACCAAGTCATCCATCAGGACCTCAATGTTCCATATGTTGCCGATTTGGCCAGAACCAGATACCATTTCTTCCATGATAAACTTCTCAACCACTCAAATCCACTTGTTTCTAACCTGGTTTCTCTATCATTACCTAATAATCCTCCTAGGCGTCTGAAAAGAAGATGGCCTCAAGATCTTCTCCTCTAGAAATGTTATTGGAGTTCTATCAGTGGGTAGATTCTCCACATGTTTGTATCATGTCACTATGTAACCTACAGCAACTTTACTTGTATATATTTGTATAGAGTTGTAAATAACAATAAATAAATTATTAAATAAAAATAATTATTTGTGATATAGAAATTGTTTTTATGGCTCAAGTTCTCCATTGAGAACTTAAACAGACCCAGAATAGAAATGTCAATTTTCATTTTTGAAACCGCTGCGAAATAAATATTGACGGACCTCGAAGGGAATGGAACCCACAACCTGAACCATTCGCTCTGCGACCTCAGCACCATCAGCTATCAGGTCCTTAATAAATAACTCCATATCGCTGAATTTTAATTGGAATAAATTAAATTGTATCACATGGACAAATAAAATTTCGAAAATTGATAAATTTCAGAGTTGTATGAATTATTTATCTTAATTATTAAGTATATTAAATAAGTAACTTCAGAACGAATACTCTTTTTACTATCTTGGTTTAGTGTTTCGCCTCAAGAAGGGCCTAAAAAGGATTAGGAGCTGAGTGACAAATCAAAAAAACGCTGAGTCGCTGATCTCGAAAAGGATCCGTCCCCAAGGGCCGTCTTCTGCGCTCTGATTTTTTCTCAATTCAGCCCAAACGTGTGATGTTATTGGTTAGTTGGAAGTTTACGAGACAGAAATCAATAATATTTTTATCAATAGGATAATTTAAATAACTAGTAATCG
>NW_027110535.1:309316-312662 GCF_000696795.3 Halyomorpha halys
TGATACTATTAAAAAAATGTATATAAATATGATATATAGAAAAATTAAAATATAATCGATATAATAAAAATGAATTATATACATCATAAAATTAAATTTAAAATATCCATATCCACACTTTCATGAAAATGTTCATTAGTTGTTAATGTTAATTATTTCATTTATAATATTAATAAAAATATTGAAGAAACTCAGGACCACTTTAACCCTACGCACTTTTTATGGATACTAATAAAACGTTATTCTTAAAACTTTATTTTATAAACACTTTTTTGTTTATCTATTTATACAAGCACCTGTCAAATTGACGTGAACACGAAAATGACAATCATCTTTAAATAACATATTTATTTAAATTAAGGCTTAATTGAACAATATGAGGCTTACCATTCAAATAAATTATTAATAACTAAAAAGTCTTTTTTTTTTTTTAAACATCACAGGAATGATAATAATATTAACAGTATGGAATACTGTCAGCTTCGCCTTAAGATATCCTCAGAATAATCATTATCGACGTTTATAATTTTGTTCAATATCAAATTATATCTCCTGGATTTACTCATGATTGCTACAAAAGGGTGTTGTACAAAATAAAAATAAAAAAACAATAGGCCCGAATTGAATTACCCTATTGCAAATAATGGGGTGTATAAAAAAATGACCGTTTTTTCAAATTCAAGATTTGAAAGGACTTAAAGTATTTTAATACTCACCAATACTTAATAATCCCTTAAGAACATTCTTCTGGTTAAACAAGGTTGTTTGATCCCATTCGGTTTCTTCAAAAAAAGCCTCAGTTTAGTTATTTGTTAAAAAAAAAGAAACATGACAGTGTCATACGGAATTCTCGCAAGTTTAAGGCATTAACTAAAAAACTCCACAGTCGCTGAAGAAATTAGCAGTGGAGATACGTCGTTGGAGAAGGGCTCCGGGCGACCATTAATGGATATTGAATAGGTTCTGCAGAAAGCTGTTGAGTCAAATACAGGTACTTGCGAACTTTCCAGGTAGTGTGGTGTGTCGAAAGATACTGTTAGTCGCCATCTACTCTCCATGGGGAAGGTGAAAAACAGCAGTAGACTGGTCCCTCACGAACTTACTCCTCAGAAATCAGCTAAGAGGTTAGACATGTTAAAGAAAGGTTTAAAGATTAAGAACTTCATGGGTTCAAACTCCTGCTTATTTTACCATATAGTCCAGACCTCGCTCCATCGGATTACTACTTGTTTCGATCAATGGACCATTTCCTACAAGGGAAAAAATTCATAATTTTGCAGAAGTTGAAATTACGTTCCAAGAGTTCTTTGACAGCCATTCCAAAGAATGGTATTAGCAATCGGTTAGCAGATGGCTAATGATGGTAGATAACAATGGACTATAGTTTGAGTATTAATTGTATTTTATATCATATCAATAATAATAAAGATACTTGGTTGAAAAATGGTCATTTTTTTTTTTTATACACCCCATTAATTACAATAAGTAGTAACTTTATACAATAATTTTACCTTTTGACCACTGTCTCTGTAAAACGTTCTCACACTGTCACTGCATCAATCATACTAAAGATAGTTTCTTATTTCTTCGATGAAAATCATAAGGGATTTTGTTGAACACGAAAGTAAAATGTATCACTCTGGACATTCAATCCGCTTTACTTCATATAATCAAGGCGCGATCGGAGATAAGGAATTAAAAGAATGTTAGTAAAAACATTTCTTTTATTCTTATATGGATTATTGGATAAATGATTATACAAACGAAGCAAACATATAAGGATTGCTTATGAAATTAGCAAGTCCGTCAATTTGACGAGTTTCGTAGAGATAGGTACATTACAAAAATAAAATTAAATAAATAAAAAAATAGGAAGCTTAGGAAAAAATAATTGTATATGTAAATTCTTTAGATTTAATTATTAATTTACGATGCAAATTGTTAAAATTAATGCCATGTTTTTTTTTGTGGCATTTCATTTCAAAGTTTGAAATGCGTAAAATTTACGGGTCCCGTAAACCTAATCCTATTAAAACAGTTTGGCCCTCCGTCGGTTATTTTTAAACATATTTGCCGCCACCCAGTCACAATATAAATTCTTATTATCGTACAACCCGTGAAATTACTTTTTAAAAATTGTATGTTGAGACTTAACAAGGATATCATTTGATTTATTTAACAAATAAATACCAGTCTCAAGAAATTTAATAAACTATATATATAAAGAATTTTCTAATTGTTATTATAGGTTGGATTTGTTCTTCTTAGGTACTTTGTCATTTGTGAAATATAAATTAATAATTTGATAAAAAAATTTCTTTATTACTAAAAAAAAAAAAAATTAATTTAGTAAAATTTGCCCCTTTCAGATATCTTATTCTTAAATATTCCTTTAAAATTCGTAAAAAAAAAAAATCGCAAAAATGTTTACATAATTTAAATAATACATTTTTTATTCGGCTTATATTGGCAGCAAAACTAAAGTTTTCATATGGTAATAGTTGCTAAAATTCAGATTTAATATTTTCCAGATATTGGATGTTGTGCGTATAAATTCGAGCATATAGGATTCATAATTTTTTTCCAAAATGGACATGACGAAAACAATAAAAAATATCAATAAATTAATAATAAAAAGAGTAAAGGAAAATAGGACCATTTTAAATTCCTATATATTAATAAAACTTAATTATTATCATAACTATATTTTAATCGTAAATTATATTAAATACATAATATAAATATATATTATTGGTGAGTTTTCAAAAGTCACATCTGGCACTAGTAGAATAGAAAACTATTTATAGGTGTACTTTTATTAAATGTTAATTTCTCTGAGTTTCGGGGCATTTTATAAAATACATTTTTTGTTTTCTATTCGATTTAATCAAGGATAAAATATGTAATAAAGTGATCTTCTTTTACTTGGGTTCTTAAATTACATTATATACAAGAAAACCTGACTGGTCCACAATCGTTAGAATTGATTTACAACGTGCACAAAACCATTTCCGGGTAATTGTAACACTAAAGATGTCAAAAGAAATTGGATACCACCAATTCAAGCCCTTGTAACTCGTAACACCCAAAAGAAAAAGGCGTGATCGTTTGGATTGGAAACAAAAAATATTTTCAAGCAAAAAGAAAAACTTGTTCGCATTTTATAAATATTATATATAAAAATTTTCTTTTTATTTTGTAGTTTTTTAAAAAATCACCCACAGTGTATTTGACCAATATTATATTTAAAATGAAAAAAATAAAATTCAAAGCACCTGACTGTATCATGTAAAAGGTATTTTCAACTTAACATGTGTGATGTATTCATTATAGCAGTATGTATATA
>NW_027110535.1:312712-320651 GCF_000696795.3 Halyomorpha halys
ATATATATTTAATAAAAACAACTACAATAAATAAGTCAGAATTTCCAAGATATCTTTCTCTAAAGTACCTGTATTATTATTTTTAATTAAAAAAATTAACAATTCTCATCGTTAGCAATAAAAAGTTGAGTCAGCTCTGTGGGTTCGGAATCCGGAGTCCACCCAGGCCCATAAACTGGGTACACTTAAAGGGGTAAAAATCTAGCGGGTCAGCGTGGTTCTGAACAAATGACCTCCTTGTACAACTGTTGGTCCAGTTACAGTACTTCCTTACAAAGTACTGCAACCTTGACATACAAAATGTTAAAGAATTTTATTACTAAATAAAGGAGAAAAAAGAAAACTAGAGAAAGGTTCGAATAAAAAT
The DNA here is from genome assembly GCF_000696795.3 of Halyomorpha halys. Classification (NCBI taxonomy): domain Eukaryota; kingdom Metazoa; phylum Arthropoda; class Insecta; order Hemiptera; family Pentatomidae; genus Halyomorpha; species Halyomorpha halys. The sequence goes on from NW_027110535.1 coordinate 313,080, forward strand.
AAATTCGAGACCACTATTACTATTTGAAAATTAGTAGTTTTCAAATATCAAGTTTTTAATTCGTGTGGCCACCATGAGTAAAATATCAAGTACATATTTTTGTGCTACAGGGATGAATGAATGTACCACTAGTGAAGGACATTATTTAAATAATGTGGTTGTCAAAAATTTTTAAACTATATGTATATAAATGACAAAATGTGACAGTAGAAATTTATAAAATTGACAAATATGAAGTAAATATAGATTACAAGATTTTGAGTTGTATACATATAACATATGGATAAAAATTGTTAATAAGAATAAATTATTTGTTAAAACTTTAGGATAAATATTACACGAGTATGGTGTAAATCCCGAAACGTCGTTTAAGTGAAAAATATAGAATAATAATGTATTCTGATATATATATATATAATGTTTAATTATTATATATACATATTAGGATACTTAAATTTTTCAAAATTATCCACGATCGCAATACTTTTTAATTACTATTTATATGAAATATATTGTGAGGGAAAATTGAAAATGTTAATGTGAAATTAATGTAATTATAAGGATAATATTATATATAAATGTAATGGTAAAACATAAACCTAGTCACATCTTGTCCTCCAAGTGAATAATAGAGTTATTTTATTCCAAGTGAAATTAAAAATAGATATTATGTACACATTATTTATGACATTATTCACTTATTATTTGTAATTTATAATGAATTTTCTGAACTTCCTTTATTTTCGCATTTTATTTATTTCCCGGCCTTCTTAATTTAATTACCCGATCAATCTTCTTCTTTTTTTTTTTTTAATTTTCTTTCTTCCCTTTTCTTCTTTATTGGTTTATTGTGTTTCATCTTGGTTTATTAAATGCCTTCCATCTCGTACAAGGAACATAATAAGAAAATTTCTTATTTCTCTAAAGTCTCATTGCAATTTTTCTTGTAGTTTGTTGTAGTGCCGTCTAGAGTTTTATTGCTAGCTTCAAGGTTTTTAAACGGTTTCACCTGCCCAAAAAGGAACTTCATAATTATAATTCGTAAGATAAGTCGGCTGAAATATTTTTGAGTTAGAAATATTGATCTACTAAATAGAACTTTATTTATTCAATTACAACTGTATTAAAATAAACACAACAAGGGAATTTGATGTTAGTTATACAACGGCACGATGCAGACATGTGGAGAATTCACCATTCATTGAAGTTCAATAACATTTCCAAAGTACAAGATCGCGAGACCATCTTCTTATAATTTTGTTCAACAAAAATTAGGTAAAGTTTCCCATAATTTTGACCAATATAAGTACTCATTGATTGAACAGTTAAATTACTTTAATTAACACAATGTAATTAAAATTAATGAATACCGTTTCATGTTAAAATTTCTAATTCACATGTAGACTATTGCTACTTCGCTGATAATCCATTCCAACACACAGCAGCTCTGAACTTTGATAGATTTTTTTTTACGTTTATAGGAACCCTGAAGGAACTCAACTCAACTTCCTGAATGGAGGTTTGACAGGGCTTTTCCAATGATGAGTCCATTAGAGGATCCAATTCTACCACTCCCATACTTTCAAACAGTTTTGATCAAGCCTTCAGAATATCCTGTGAATGTTTTTGGATCATGAAATTTTTAGATTAGTCACAAAATCATCGGAAATAAAACTCTTACTTAGGTTACGCGCATCTATGAACTACTCAAATTATATTTGAACAAGCGTTCAATTGCTGAGTGCATATAAGATACTTATTCCTCTAATAGTGCTGTATTGTTATACATGCAATTCATTTTTTTTTTTTTTTAATATTTGTATGAAGAGAAAAAAAAATTCTGTACAAGTTGAGCTCTCAAGGAATTAAACAATATAATGTATTTATGAGGGATCGGAATCCTTTATTATTTTTTTATCAATAAATTTCATTCATAAGAATTTTAAATTAATTTATAATCTTTATTAAAAAAAATTATTTTCTGGATTTTCTTTTCTAGGAAGTTGATTATATTAATTTTTTAAAATACTGAGATAAAGAAAACTTCCAATTAGAATATATTATTCTTCTATATCTGTACTTGTACGTTCCGGATTTTCCCCATACTCATGTATTATATATCCAAAAATTTTACAAATAATTAAATCTGATCAAAAAGTTTTAGCTATATGTTATATCTTTGATTAAAATACTTAAATACTTAAATTTTTCAAAATTATTCACGATCGCAATACTTTTTAATTACTATATATGTATGGAATATATAGTAAGGGAAAACTAAAAATGTAAATGTAAAATTAATGTAATTATAAGGATAATATTATATATAAATGTAATGGTAAAACATAAGCCTAGTCACATCTTGTCCTCCATGTGAATAATACTATTATTTTATTCCAAGCAAAAATAGATATTATGCACCCATTATGCATGACATTATTCACTTATTATTAGCAATTTATAATTAATTTTGAAATAGAAGGCTTGAGAAGTTCTTTTTTACGTTTCTTTATTGGTTTAAACGTTTTACAATGGTAACGTTTTCGTTCGGGGCGTTAGTGAGAGCTAAAACTCCATTTCAGAAGTTGTAAGGTGGCCAAAGATTAGATGGGCAACTTGAATGGGTAGGCCACAGACTGAATGAAACCTCTTCCCTAAGATCCTTCGACTGCTTCAGTGGATAAGGACTATCATAACCAATTCAAAAACCATTGTAGACTAATTGATTATCTATAACCAACATTAAATGGTTATAGCTAAACGGGGATTAGTATCCTATAAACTATAATTTTTTTTTTTCGTCAAAATAATATTTCATTATAAACAGGTGAAATTATCAATGTTTATTATTTGATTTGTTTATATATTTATGTAATGCCTACAAATGGAGATTGTAATAGTCTAAGCATTTTAAGCATCGTTTGTTTAAAGATTTTCTTAAACATGGCTCAAGAAAAATTTTTTTTATGAGACCAAAATATATTAAATTGGCCCGCTCACCCGCTTATTGAGGTCATCTTTTGCCATTCCCTAAGAGAGAAAATGGATTTTTTATTTATCAAATATTTTTATTAGGTTTCAAATTCTTCTTATTAGGAAATGAAGACTGGGATAAAAATTACAAAACTAGAGTAATTTTTAGGTTTAAGAAGTAGTATAATATAAATTTAAACTGTAACTAGTAGGATGCAGCGTAACAGACTGCAATTTTTTTGAAATTTATTCAATGAAAAATGAAACCAAGTTCTTATCCTTGTAATATTCCTTATTTTAAACTCAATTTTAATATTTTCTATACTAAAATGTTTTTATAAAATAATATTTGATGAATACAATCGAGACAAGAATATTTTTGTTATAATTTATTTAGATTAGAATATTTGTTTGGAAAAGGCGCCCATGGGTCTATAGACCATCTTTTTTTTAAAAAAATACTTAATCTCTTCTTTATAGTTTATGTATAATCGGGTCGAAATATCATCGGGATACCTTATACAGTCTGTACAGCACAGACGTTAAAACTAAATAGGAAGTTTGAAAATCGATGGATCAAATGCCACTGTAATAATCCATTACGAATTTCAATATTAAAAATATTTGGGGGGGAGGGTGAACATGCAGAACATGACAACCTGAAATGGTTTTATTAATTTTATATATAAGTTTTTTTTTCTCAGAAAATAAGTGATAAAAAATTAAAAATAATTCTTTGTTATCAGTAAATTTAATAATTATATTTTTTTCTTTTTTTTTATCTTCGCAATTATGGGTTGTTATTATTGTAAACATCAAAATATGGTTTTAAAGATATAAATAATTTTTAGATCGGTTTTCCAATTCCATCCTCTGTGAGTATAAAATTAATTTAGAGTTTATGAAATATACAGTTACAATAAACGTTGTTCATAAATAAAATTACTTAACACAATGTGAATTCTAATTTTAATTTTTCAGAATGGGATTAATAAGTTAAGAGATATTTGAAATTTTTTAAAGTTTTTTATTTGTCAGATATACCAAAATATAATTAAAATAATACCTGTAAAATTATAAATGCCTTTTGTAATGTTTTATTAAATACAAGAGGAGATGGATAACATTATACTAATTAGTTGATGGAGATATAAAATTTCTCGGTATTGAAAATCACTGTTTCGTTTAACAAAACATAATGTTTCCCTTTCATTATCCGTCCGTAAATTAATTAGGATTTCAGATATATTCTTGGAACTTTCTTCCTCTTCTCTCCAAACTTGATACTTCTTTAGAGGCCGCCGTAGGCAAGGTAATTCATCTTCTATTCACATCGACGTGGGGACCGAAGTTCAAGGAATCACCTGAGACCCGCTATACTTTCAAAAAACGATCCTTCACTTTAATAAAATCTGCCCAAAGTGGATTTGATTGAATAATCTGAGAGGATATAAAGCTAAATCAGAAGTTTTTCCACCCAAAGTTCTTAATATAAATAATTAATCTCTACTGATACAATCCATGCATGGTAAGGAAGTACTGTTAATAGACCAACGGTTGTGCAGGGAGGTGTTTTGGTCTGAATTCCAAATTCCAAATCTATGGGTGGATTGGACTAGCTTCACGAGAGCATTATTTTTAATCCGACTGCGAACAATGCATGACAGTTGTTATTAAATTCAGAAGCTTACAATTAAATTGTGGGCCTACTGTAGTTAGTTTTTATGAATTTATTGCTTATCTTATTGTTGGTTGTGTTCACTTATTTAATTCAATACGAAAGACCAAATATTTTAGATCGACATACGTCTCACACAAATATTAAAAAAATACTCCAAATGAAATAGGATTTTGGGAGAGAGTAATTTTATTATATCAATCCTCAACAATACGAGATGTGGCATTTGCCATAAATATATTACGGAAAAGCGTAAAAAATATACTAAAACGTAAGAACGAAATTTTCAACCATTTTGATGGTGTCGATCCTGTGTAACATTAGTTTCGGTCATATTAATTGTATAAATTTTTGATTTTTCATTAATTTTTTTTAAATAGCTTGTATAAATATTAATAAATTTACCCTTCCAGTCCCACTACCAAAATTTTATGGTGGGGATGATGCCCTTTTAATAGGTTTTAGTTGAAATTTTGCGAACATATTTTGGACACCGTGATAATAAGATTTAACATAGCAAAAGTTTGTAAGACAGCAACAAAATTTTTAATAGGATCGATTTTTCCAATTGTTTCGAAAACGGCTCTTACGATTTTGATTAAACTCAGTATGTCAACGTATATGGTATTTAATAATTTATAGGTATTATTCTCATTAAAATAGTTTTATATGGCACAAATGCAGATTTTTCAAGAAATCTTCTAAAGTATCTTTATTTTTTTTTATTTGAAATAAATAACCAATTTTCATTCTTGGCAGTAATAAACAATGGATAAATACAAGATACTAAAGAATTTAATAATAAAAAATAAAAAAAAATAAATAAAAAAATTTAATTTAAGAATTAGATACTAAAGAAGTAACTAAGGGAGAAAATATACAGGAATCCGTATTGGAAAAAAACCGAGACTGTCCCACGATTGCATGTGTATTCGAATTCCTTATCTTTTGTAAAATGTTGTATATTTGGGAGGAAAAAAGGTTGATATTCATTATTCCCACTTCAAGAACCCAAAATACGAATTTTTATAGCAAGAGAAAAATGTTTTTATTTTTTTTCGAAATGTTGTATTATCTAGTTTCTAGACTTTTTTTTTCGAAAATAGAAATAACACGATTCTAAAAACACACAACTTGGGGACGTAAGTAGGGTAGTATGTGCAAATTGTGTCATACGCGCACCGCACCAGAGCTTTCTATAAAATATAGTGTATAAAAACATAGCTATCAAGTCTGTTTGAACGTACAGGACATACAAGTATATATGATATACGATATAGAAAGTTTTAATAGCATAATAATATTTATTTTAATTTTAAATTTAAGTTTTTATATCAAAAGTTATTTTAATAAAAAAATGTTTTATAAAAATAATTTGCCGACTTTGTCTACAAAATTTCGATAAAAAAAAAAAAAGCCTTCTGGGTTTTGAGAAGAAATAGAGATATGAACGTTATAATAGATCTTTTATTTATTCTAATAATATCTGTTAAAAGTTTTATTATTCCAAATAAATTATTCAACTTTATAGGAACTAAAGCTGTATTTAAGAAATACAATAATAATACTGGAGTGATCAGAAGATAATATAATGCAAATTATCCATTTAGTAATCCATCGATTAAATCGACGGACTTATTTCATGAAGTTGTCGAGAACCATACCTATCACGTTTCATTTTCACAAGGACGTCTAAATTTAGATATGACTCTATAATAAATTCATTTATTTTTTCTATAGTTTAAATAAATATGATGGAGTAACAGATTCACTAAAAACATCCGAAATTTAACCAAATAAGATCCACCAATGGCATGTTTCTCATCAATTCTATAACTTCAAACCCACAGACTGAAACTGTCGGGTAACTAGGAAGGTAGGAAAAACTTTATTAAAATATAAATATAAATATGAAGTTGTACTGCACAACTAGTTGCATAGCATACTTATTTTAGTCTAATCAAACGATATTTTTAATCTAACAACAAACAGGCCTATAAAAGTATACAATAAAATTACAAACATTAGTAGTGTACAAAATTAAAACATGACTTTTTTTTCATCTCTTTGGTTCTTTTATTTTTTTACCTTTTTCTTGTTCTCTTTTTCATGATCTTTCCCCTCCTTTTCCCTCTTTTCCCCTTTTTCTCTTTTTCCTTCCCTTCTTTTTCCCCTTGATAATTTGGTTTTAACCCAATGTGCCTTTAATGGATAGATATCGTCTATCTAGTGATAGACATATGAGAAAATATAAGAAAGATACTTAAGTAACAAATACAAATAAAAAAAAACTATGTTAAAATTAATATACAATAAATATATAACAAATATTAAAATATTAAAAATATATACAAAAATAATAAAGTAATAAATAAAATAATAAACAAGATATGCAATGTATGCAAGCCATCCTTCCTCTGGATAACTCCCTTACTCATTAATTTCCATGCATGTGGTGTAGGATTATTCACAGGGAGTCGAGTATTGTAAAAATATTCAGAGTTAAAGTGATAACCAATTCTAAGGTTTCATTGCTTAAATTATTCAGTGGTATTTCAATAAGGTTTGGAACAATTTGAGGTCAAAATATTGAAAAAAAAAATATGTTTAGTCTGTCTGTTTCTGAATATGTAAATTATTTTTTGAACAAACGTCTTAACCGATTTCCAATTTCCATGTCTCAAATTATTCAGACCTGTGGGTTCCCACAAAAGTTCATAGCTCACTTAAAACATCCCTTGATGGACGGTCTAGATTTGATGTCTCAGCGAGTATCATTATAATTATAAAAAATTATATGTTATTTTGGAAGAACGTAATTGCTTATTACGTAAAATGTTAGTTTCTATATAGTTTGTATGTTTCAAACCACATTATAATTATGATATCATATATGTCCCGGAAAATACATTATGATATAT
>NW_027110535.1:320701-327826 GCF_000696795.3 Halyomorpha halys
ATATGATGAGAAGACGGTTGGGGTGCGGTCAGTAAAAAAAACACAAACAAGTTGAGAGAACTTATTTAATTGTGAAAAACGTTTCGGCCACGGTTTCAAGCCTTCATCAGGGCTAAGAACAAGAAATCTACCAATGAATACAAAAAAAAAAAATCAAAAAGAGAAAATATAAATAGGATGATACAAGTAAATAATTATACAGAATAAAAATTAGTAAAAAGAAAGTGGAAAGTAAAACGTTTAATTAAATATGTAAGTAGAATAACATAATCAAGAAAAGAAAAGTTTAAAATTATATATTGCAAAAAAAACGTAGAAATATGAATATATTACTTTAATAATAATTAAAAATTAAAGTTATGGAAAGAGAAAAAAAATTTAAATTATACAAAAAAAAATGTAATATATAAAAGAAAATATATATAACTGATGAAATATGTAATTATGATACTAGAATAAAGAAACAAAATATAAGGTTGAGTTAGACAAAAGAAGTGAATAGAAACCATGAAAATAATAATATGTGGTGAATATAACGTGGATAAGGAGAAATTAGAAGAGAATAGAGAAGAAGAAGGAAGTAAAAGAAAGATAAGAAAAGAGAATAAGACAGAAAAACCCACCAACTCATAGGAGATCGCAAATCTAAGTGAGCTAGTGGCGCCTGCGGTATGACTGATTAAAAAAATACGTTAGGAAGATGACAAAATTACCGGAAGGCGAGAATACGTAATTTAAGTAAAAATAATAAATAGAAGATATTGAAAAGAGGAAAACGTATAAGAGGGTGGCGACAAATGGTTATAGAAAATGAATGGAATATGGTCCGGGTGCGGTAAAAAAAAAACTTAAATAGTAAATAATTATACTGTTACTAAGCCAACGTTTCGCCCCACGTTGAAGGGCTTCGTCAGGGCTAAAAAAGATACAAACACTATAGTTACAAAAAGGAAAAAAAAGAAAAAACATAAGTGTAAAATAACAGGGGTATAAAATGAAAAGTAAGATATAATAAGAAAAATTAAAGGTTTTAAAAAGTAAATGAAAAGGGGAATTGTAACAGATAGATATTACCCTTTATATTACCCCAGATATTACCCTTTTCATTTACTATTTACAACCTTTAATTTTTCTTATTATATTTTACTTTTCATTTTATACCCCTGTTATTTTACACTTATGTTTTTTCTTTTTTTTTCCTTTTTGTAACTATAGTGTTTGTATCTTTTTAGCCCTGACAAAGCCCTGCAACGTGGGGCGAAACGTTGGCTCAATAAAATAGTATAATTATTTTGAGTTTTTTTTTTTACCGCACCCGGATCATATTCCATTCAACTATACACAATTATCTTCTGGTTATAGAAAATGTTAAAAAATATGTTATAAAGATGGCGAAATTAACGGAAGGTGAGAATACGTTACAAGTAGTTTGGGTTAGTTAAAAAAAAATCCGAGATATAAAAAACATATTTAAAACAGGAAAAAATCATTCCTTTTTTTGATTATGTTATTATACTTACATATTTAATTAAACTTTTTACTTTCCATTTTCTTCATCACTTTATTTTTACTAATTTGTCCGTACAAAGTTTCAGAGTTTTTATGGAACTATGCCTTGGAAAGCTGAAGGTCAAAAACTCTTGCCCCATCACCGATAAAAAAGAATACAACTAAATAATTAAGAAGTTTTAGTGATAGTAAACAATACGTTTTCTGCTGATATCGTTTTGACTTCATTCAATCTCCACCATACCTATTTTTTTTTTTCATTTTCCTACAATTAGCTCTGTAGTATGTTTATCTCGTTCATCAATTTGGTATTAGGTCTTCCATATGGTTTAAAGCCAACTACTTTGGCATTAATTTTTGTGTGGAAATGCTGTGGTTGATTGTCTGGAGCCATACACCTCGTCCGTCTTAATCTTTTAGCTTTTATAAGATAAGGCCGAAGAGTTTTCTCATGTAAATTATCTCTAAAGAAGATGCAATGCGTACAAACGTGGTTCTTAGGTAATTTTAATTTGATTTTTGTTTTGTTGTGCGTGTGTTTGATCAGTAGGAGCATAAATCCCTAAATCTTTTCACTATACGTTCTTTGTATTAAAACACTACAAGATACTTTGAAATAAATGAAGTATAGTTTAGTAATGATATATACAGTAGTCTGTAAATATACAGGGTAATACATCATTATAACTATGGAGAGGGATCAAGTTTTCATTTAGTGGGACCATCACAGAAATAAGACCTACGTCTTAACTTCCTCAATTACATTTTCACTTAATAATATCTTGTTATTTCTTCAAGGAAAAATTTAAATTTGACAATAGGACCATATACCTTCTACAAGAATATACCCTTCCTTTGCTTGGTTATTCCATCTATGAAGCAACTACGAAAACAGGGAACCCTGAAAACTGTAAAAATAAAGTGATAAAGAAAGTGGAAAGTAAAACGTTTAATTAAATATGCAAGTAGAATAACATAATTAAGAAAAGAAAAGTTTAAAAATATATATTGCAAAGAAACGTAGCAGTATGAATATATTAATTTAATAATAATTAAAAATTAAAGTATTGGAAAGAGAAAAAAAAAATTAATACATAAAAGAAAATATATGTAACTGATGAAATATCCAAGTATAATACTAGAATAAAGAAACAAAATATAAGGTTGAGTTCGACAAAAGAAGTGAATAGATACTATGACAATAATAATATGTGGTGAATATAACGTGAGTAAGGAGAAATAAGAAGGGAATAGAGAAGAAGAAGGGAGTAAAAGAAAGATAGGAAAAGAGAATAAGACAAAAAACTCACCTAGTCATAGGAGATCGCAAATATATGTGAGCTAGTTGCGCGTGCGGCAATACTCTGAATTAAAAAATACGTTAGGAAAATGACAAAATTACCGGAAGGTAATAAAAATAATAAATAGAAAATATTGAAAAACTTATTTGAAAGAGGAAAACGTATAACAGGGAACCCTTAAAATCTAAACAGACTGTAAAAATTAATAAGTTCTCAGTATTGTAAAATGTTTGAGGAGCTATCCTGGAAAGAAAATAGAAGTCCTTAATTACAATCTAAGTTTATTATACAATTTATATTTATATTAGCACATATTTACATAATTATATTCCTAGATTAATTATTAACATTTAACTTTTAATTTATTTCTCTCTGGTTAGTTACTATGTGGCTTGTTCCCTTTCTGTAGAACGTGGCTCGATTGATGAATCGAATTAAAATAAGACGTATTTTTTTTTTTTAATAAAAAGGGACACATGTCACTTTCACATACTATATATATGGAGATTGCTACAACACTTACTTGACAAACGCTCTAAACTTCCCATTCATTACAAAAAATTAGTATACACTACAATAATCAGACCAATTTGGACATATGGAATTGAGCTCTGGGGCTCCACCAAACGATCAAATTCTTCCCGCATCCAATCGTTACAATCCAAAATCCTACGTAAAATCCTTGATGCTCCTTATTACATCACAAATAAACTCATTCATAAAGACCTTAATGTTCCCTATGTAACCGATCTAGCCCGAACCAGATATCACTCCTTCCATTATAAACTCTCTAACCACTCAAACCCCTTAGTTTCTAATCTTTCATCCTCTTCCATTCCTGACAATCCTCCGAGGCGTCTGAAAAGAAGATGGCCACGAGACCAGTTAATGTAAAATGTCATTAGAGTGCTACCAATGAGTAGTTTCTCTACACGCCTGTAACACTCCAATTTAACTTAGATCAGATTTACTAAATGTATTATAATGTACAGTTGTAAATAGCAATAAATAAATAATAAAAAAAATATTTATATATGGAATCTATAGTAAGTAGAGTGATTGCGATCGTAAAATATTTCGAATTCGAGTTTTGAAAACGACGGAAATATACGTTTTTAGGTTCCTTTATGAGTCTAATTAATCAATTTTTGCAAATTGGTCTATGTGTAAACATTCAATCTGAAAAATGATAGGTCCTACGAAACTGAAATTAAATATTAAGGGCATATCTGGGATATTACAGAAATTTTTTCGTTAAAGTCTAATTTAAATATTCGAATTTGATTTAACTCAGTAATCAATGTATGCCTTACATCAACCAACAGACATCACTATAAGTGTCTGTTTGAAAAGTCAGATAAGTAAGATTACCACAGAGAGCTTTAATACTAAATAAGTGTTATCCTCATTAAAACGGTTTGACAGGGTTTAAAGGACGAAGGTTTAATTTATATATATAGACACTTATAGTGATGTATGTTGGTCGATGTAAGTCATATATATATATATTGAAATTGTCAAGGTGATTGCTAAATATTGGAAAATCTCTTTGCATTCAATCCCGCACTAGTAATAGAAATTTCTTTTTTCGAAATTAAAATATTTTATTCCGATCAAAATATTTCCAATTATCCTATAGGAATAGGATTGATATTATTTTGTTCCAATATATGAACATCATTCACAGTTGTATTTTAAACATTTTTATTATAGCAATAGACGTAATATTATGTTTTTTTCGTGACTAATGGATAGATTCGTTAAAAAAAAATAGTAATTTTTTTTGTAATAATTGATATATTTATTTGTTTGAGATTTACTATTCATGATATTATTATATAAGAGTTAATAAAAAAGAAAGGAAGAAATTATTTGATGATTTAGGAACCTTGATCCTCTTACATTATAGTCCTACCGAATATGAATCCATTTGCAGCTTAAAGGATTAATACAAGCCTAAATACCAAATAATCCCTTAGTACCTGCACGCATTCAAGTGTAGTCTCACCGTAGATAATCTGCTATAATTATAGAAAGGTAGCACATGAAAATAGCATATTATGTTACATGAATTTAATCATTAAAATGTAATATTACTAATTTTAATCCAACCTTCAAAATTTTAATTGAAAAATGTAGTCAATTATTTGTCATGCATATTATGATGTATGTACCATATGAGTAAAAGAAATGACATAAATAAATTAGTAAAGCATTATTATTATTTTAAAAATTCTTTATTGAAATTTACAGCAGTACATAAAGATACATCCAGTTAATTTTCTGTAAGTTTGTAATAGAGTGTAATCACTGAGGTAGAGAAACTATTGGTAGCACCCTGATGAAGTTGTAACATCAGCAGGTCTCCTGGTCAACTTCTTTTCATGCACCTCGGAGGATAGACAGGAATGGAAGAGGAAGGTTAGAGACTAGTGTGTTTGGATGGTTAGGGAGTTTACAATGGAAGGAATGATATCTGGTTCGGGCTAGGTAAACTACATATGGAACATTAAGGTCTTTATGTATGATTTTGTTTGTGACAAAGTAAGGAGCATTAAGGATTTTACGAAGGATGTTAGATTGTAAGGATTGGATACGAGAAGAATTCGAAGGTTTAGTGGAGCTCCTAAGCTCAACTCCGTATTTCCAGAGTGGCCTTATTACAGTCATGTAGATCAGTCTTTTGTAATGTATTGGAAGCTTATACTGTTTGTCTAGTAAGTTCTGTAATAGTCAGAATCGGCGAGGAGTTTCTTGTCTTGTGCGAGAATTCCAGGTTAGTCGTTTGTTCCAGTTGCAGCCCAAGGTAGCGAATCTGTTCGACAGAGGTAAGAGCAACGTTATTAAAGGATACTGTAGGGATTTGGTAGGTTTACGACGTAGGGTAAAGGTGGTACGATGGGATTTGTTGGGATTTATGTTAATCTTCCAATTACGACACCATTCTTCGAGGGCTGTGATATGGGATTGGATAGTTTGGGATGAAATTAAAGTGTTATTGTTAACAACCAGCATACATGTGTCATCGGAGTACGTGTTGAGGATAGAGTAAAGGATTATAAAAATATTTGTTAGGCTCTTTATAAAAATAATTATTTACTTATATGCGTTAGTAATAATGAAAATCAAGTTTTTATGTTGTTTTTTCTAATACTATTTTTTTTTTTATTTTATTGTCAAATATGTGTAACAAGAGAGCACATTCAAAGACCATTTATGATAAAATTGATATATCCATACGATATTTACCGAAAAATAGTGATATCAATATTTTAAGCAACTGGTTCTAATTTTTTATCGAAGAAAACAAATATATTTTTCAAATAGTTTGATTGGTATCTAATATAACAGAAAGTCTCAAAAGATAGTTACACGCTTCTTTTACTATTTAGTAGTACAAGAGCACCGCGGGAAAAAAAGTCAGTTATTTTACCCAATTTTTTAAATTACTTTAATGAAAAATATGTACAGGTATTAGTCAAAATTAGTGAGTTTGCCATATATTTGGGAAAATTAATGGTTGCTGTTTCAAAACGTTAACAAAAATTTTAATTTTTCTTTTGGAGCTCTATGTCTTTAAAGCTACTAATCCTACGAAAATAAAACGTTATAGAATTCTGTATAGAACATCAAACAAGCTTTAATACGAGTGCTTGATATTTATACATCTAATGGTACCTGAGATATAGATATCCCGAAATAAATTCTCCTACTAATAATTTTTCAAAATATTTCTATGATTTTCTTTATTATTTTTGTTAACGATATCTCGGAAACTAGTGAATGTTAATAGCTCTTTTAATACGTATTTTAGCAAATTTACTCTTCCTAAATTTTTTTTTTTTTTTTAAACATTTTGAAACAGCCACCATTTTTTATTCCCCATGACTATAATTGGTAGATTCAGCAATTTTGACTTTTGATTTCTTACAAAACATAGGATTCATCTATCTAACGAGTTTAATGAAAATCATTTGAGCAGCTTTGGATAGAATTGTAAAGAAGTCTAAAGACTGCATAAAGTTTTATATTTTTAACTCAATTATGTAATTAAAGTAAAGTACAAGCCTCACATATACATAAAATACTATGTTATTTACACAAAAAGAGGTTATTTAGATTATTTAGTTACGGGTACTCTTATAATGAGTATATCCGTTGAAAACTTAGATTCTAAATTATTTAATGTCTTAATACTTCTCTTTACTATATATTTAAGTGAGTGTAAAACGAAAATAGAGAAGAAAGAGGAAAATGAAGAAATATAAACATTTATATATAACCGCAAATTATCAATATTTTTTCCTAATTATTT
>NW_027110535.1:328355-338015 GCF_000696795.3 Halyomorpha halys
TAAAATATAATATAATGAACTGCAGTTATAAAATTGTTTTATGTTACAAGAATTACTGTTTTATTATAGCCAATTAACCCTAGCAACAAAGTATGTGAAATAAATCCTATTCAAAAATTAAGATAATAAAATAATCGTTAAAGTAATTATATTGTAAGAAATAGTTGATTATTATTGTATGTATAAAATATTTACAAACGAAATTATATATATATAAAATTTGTATGTTTTCAGACAAAAAGATGTCTTAATAAAGGAATAATTAATGAGAGCTAAAATACTTTCTTAGTTGTTTAAATACCAATAGATGAAACAAACAACTTAAGCTCCTTTCCAGACTTTAATATCTTACCCGTAAATAGCTTCTCAGGAGACTTGATAATTGACCCTCCGTTTCCAGACAGATAAAATACCGTGACAGTCCTAATTTTAAGCTATATTAGAATACCTTAAACTAACTCTTCATTGTTCTAAGAGGGCTTTGTCTCAGAAAATATAGTTCTTTTGTTGGATACAAATTTCGAGAAGTGAAATAAACTTATAGAGTTAAAAATATATATTTTGCATAAATTACTTTGATAGTAATCGTTAGTTTCTCTACTGGGCCTAAATTTGGGCATCAGCAAAAAAACCTTGAATTCAGGTTGAAGGATTTGCAGTCAAAGTCTTTGACGGAATTAATTGTCAATTAAGAAGAGGGAAAGCAGTAAAAATAAAGATTATATTCAATTTTTTAAGGTTGAAGCGTATAGGTTAAAATGAAATTAGGCTGGATGGTGAGAATGAAGGACGTAAGATGGTCCAAAGCATGATTGGATCCTAAGTGAAAACAAACAAACAAAGGAGTCAACTGGATCTTAGGGACGAAATGAACTATGTTGGCAATAAGTGGTGGCTTGTTGCTTGGGATGGAAAAAAGATATGAACAATATTTATTTAATTTTAGTTTTTTTTTTGTACTTTAATGACTCTGTTTCATTTTCACCTTCTGCCTACGTTGTTATTTTATTTTATATTTGAGAATGTTTGTCTGTATTGATTTGTTTTTAATGAAGTGATAGTATGAACTCATATTTAAAAAAAATTGTAAGATGATATAAGATGTAGTGCACATTCACACTATATTTATAAATATGTAAATTAAATGATGACAAAAAAAGAAATAGAAAAGAAAGAAAAAATAAATTAAATAATAAATTTATTATATGACTTATCAGTCTATATAACTGTCCAAATTGTCGGTTAAGATCCTGTCTTTTAAGAATAGTATGTGGATTTCACGTTAGTCTTATGTCTAAGAGAAAGCCAAGAAAAAAGGAATTCGTTTGGAATTAAAATGAACTAGCGCTTCGAATTTGCGTTGGAGAGTGAATGCAAAAAATTTGCATTTGGACTCGCTTACTTGTATTCATCAATAGTACACAAGTCTTCGATAAGAGAGAGGTGCCTTTGTAGGTTTGTATCAGGCTCTAAGTTTGATGAAACGATGTCGGTATCATCAGCGAATCTCTTGAAAATGAATGAAAAGGAATATTTATGGTATAAAGAATGTAGAGGATAGGAACCAAAACGCTGCCTTGTGGGACACTTGACTCAATAGTATAGAGTCCAAAAATTCTGTACCGCTGCGAACGCGAAAAGAATAGTCTAGTTAGGATAGTTGTAAGATCTGTTGTAGATGGACTTTGAGCTACCCAGCGTGCTATACTCGGCAAAGTAACAGTAATTCTGAAAAACAGTGATTGGTTGAAGGGTAGTTTAGTTGAACTATACTGAAACCAAAATCAGTTGGATTACCCACAGATGCGAGCTCTGGAGTGTACAAGGATTATGATTTAGTTTTAGAGAGATGAGTGGGTATGGTGTTAATGGTCTGTTCATTATTTCATAGCTTTTTTTAAAATCGAATTATCCCATATTGATTGCCTTCCTCTAGTTATAATTTCTTTCAATAGACGGGCCAGTTCTGGTGAAGAAAGTATAGTTATAAATCGGCTTGGAAGATTTAATTCTTCAGCAACCATATAAAATGAACTGTTTTGGTCTATTTCCACAAATATTCAGGAATTCGCTGGACAAGCGAGTAATCGGGAAATATATGGTATAATCCCTTTAGTGCAGTTAAGTAATCTGATGCAATTACTACATGAGCCATTGGCGATGACATAAAATACATGATTGCATTCGCTTCTACCAATTAAACATTGTGGAGGTGGTGAAGTTGGATTTAGAGTAACGAATGCTCAAGCTGTTGAAGTTTCCGATTCAGATTCGTCAGTGTAGATCAAAAGATCTTCTGGAATGGTTTGCTATAATTCTTAAAGTCTCTCTTTGAACTCTGATGATGTTGTACTAGGACAAAAATCGTTAACCAATTGTCATTTTCAAAAAAGCCTTTTTATCTATTGATTTGAACGTGTAGTTATATTTTAGTTTTATCTATTGAGTTGAACAGTCGTGATATAATGATATATGATATATCAATAGTAAATTATAATTAAAGTAAAATAATAGCCATTGTATAGTGATGTTTATGCTATTCTATGAATTAATAGTTTCTTTATTCAGAATCTGAATAGCTTGTAGATTCATCAGAATGTTATATTAAAATCAACGTCTATTTGAGTGTCGATTTCATCTTCTATTATATACTCGTCAATGTCTGGACTAAAAAAAAGTAGTTAAAATTCAATTTTTTTTGTCTATAGTTTGTTGCAAGTTTTTTGTACTATACGCCGTTGCAAGACGTTCAGAGGAGGCGAAAACACAATCTACTAGCTGATAACCTAAGAAATATTTTCTCAAAATAAGATCAATCTCATTTCAGTTAGGTCTGCAAGAGATCTGTAGTAATTATTTTCTTAATAAGTCCAGTTTAAATTTTGAAATAGTTAATATATTTATTTAGGTACTTGAATATTATTATTTTCTGATGAGGAAAACTTAGTGTATATGTAAAATATAAAAAATGCTACTTATTAAAAATAAAAGCATTTATAAAAAACGCTAAAACACTTAAAAAACTAAATTAAAAAGTGTAAAAATAGTGTAATAATCTAAATTAAAAAGTATTGATTACATTTTTTACATAAAAATGATAAATGTAACACTTTAGTTGAAATTTTTAAATGTACTACAACAGGGTTTAAATTTTCTAAAGTGTTGAGATGCACAAACAACCTAATGCATCCATAAATTATCAGGAAAATGTTAGTTTTGAGGAGCTTATATTATTTTAAAATTTACTTATATGAAGAAATAATCATATAAATTATGTTGTTACCCCTGTCGAACAGATCCGCTACCTTGGACTACAGCTGGACAAACGACTAACCTGGAATCCTCAAACAAGACTGAAAAGACAGGAAACTGCAAGTCGATTTCGACATTTACAGCACTTACTGGACAAACGGTCTTAACTTCCAATTCATTACAAAAGACTGATCTACATGGCTGTAATAAGGCCAGTCTGGACATACGGGGCTTTGGGGCTCCACTAAACCTTCAAATTCCTTTCGTAAAATCCTCAATGCTCCTTACTATGTCAAAAATAAGTTCATACATAAAGACCTGAATGTTCCATATGTAACCAATCGAACCCGAACCAGATATCATTCCTTCCATTACAAACTCCCTAACCACCCAGACCCACTAGTTTCTAACCTTGCTTCCTCTTCCATTCCTGACAATCCACCGAGGCGCCTGAAAACAAGATGGCCACGCAACCTGCTAATGTAAAACGTCATTAAAGTGCTACCAATGGGTAGTTTCTCTTCACGCCTGTAACACTCCAAAACTGAGATCAAATTTACTAAATGTATTATAATGTCCAGAAAACCTTTTGTTATGTATAAAAATATACATATTCCTTTTTTTAATTTTTCAAATTTTTTCGTCTTCAGTCTCCTATGAAAGAAAGATAAAGAATTATGATGCGGTTAATTATAAATTCTCAGAAATTAAAAAAAAAACAATATATTAAAAATATACGACAAAGAAAAAAAGGAGAATAATAAGAAAACTTTGTTTTCTTAAATTGCATATACATATCGGTTTGGGTGCTGTATTGATATGTCTAGGTTTACGTTTTTATGTCTGTTATCTGTTTAACAGTTTAACAGTGATTTCCACAAGAAATTGCTATTGTTTTGGGGTTGATTTAGAGGTGGGAATTAGCAGACAAGTGGGTGACAGCGAGTTGGCCATCAGGACAAGAAGCGAGATAGGGCTTGGCCGCGAGATCTGCTTAGACAGCAAATTCACCGGCACTTCGCTATCGATAAATGTAAACTGCTGAGCGGCCCATCTAACTGGCCAACTATAGACCCATAAATTATGATTTTCAATATAGTCAATAGGGGTTATAAAGTCAATTTTTTTTTTAATTTAATTTATTTAATACCAGACCGGCCTGGAGGGCCTTAACATGGTAATATAAGATCTCATAAAAAAGACATCCCTAACTATATACAACGTAATAAATTAAAAAAAATATAAAATAAATAGGTTAAAATAATAACTATTAATAAAAGATAAAAGTAAAGGTAATAACAAAAATAACGACATTTATGAATTTAACAAAATAAATAATTGACAAGATAATACATATAATACTGACAAATATTAATAAATAATACTGTCATACAATAATGGCAGATAATACATTAAAGAAAAGTTAATGTATAGTCTCATAAAAACAGACACCCCTAACTATATACAACGTTAAATTAAAAAAAAAAAATAAAATAAATAGATTAAAATTATAACTCCTAATAAAAGATAAAACTAAAGGTACTAACAAAAATAACGACATTAATGAATAATTGATTTCTAATGGAGAAAAATAAATGTAATTTAAGAAAAAGATGAAGAGAAAAAAAAATTAAAATAAAATTTTAGAGTGACAGTAACAGAATTGAATAATATAGAACTTATAACAGGATGTCCTGCAGCAGCCTTCAGTCTTCGGGCTGTGGTCGGGTTTCCCAAGTTGTAGGTCACTGCTCCTTTAACTGTCGGTAACTTGGAGTGGAGCTTCATGAATTTTTTTTTACTAAATCCTCTATTGTCTCCAATTGTAATTCCCGATGCAATTGGCTGTTTCTTACAAATTAAGGAGCACCCACTAAAATACTCAGGAATTTATTTTGAAAACACAATTTTTTCCTTCTCGTAAAGGATGACGCTCCCCAGATCTCACAGCCATACATCAGCAGTAACCTGAGAATTGCTTTAAAAATAAGAATAGCTGTTTCTGGTTTTAATTTGGATTTTGTAATTAGGATAGGATATAGGAAACATTGCTAACCTTGCGTAGGTTTGAGTTAGTTTGATGTTAATATAGTAATTCCAAGTAAGGCGACGATCGAGGTGAATTTCCAGATATTACTGTTTCACTGGCAGGATTCCATTTCAAATTTTTACTTTTGGGTATTAGTTCCGGTGGGTGTCTGAGAGTAAAAACTTTTGAAGTACACTTTTTCAATGTTCAGACTTATCATCCATTTATTTAAGTATTGTTCTAGTTCATTAAGGTGACTTTGCGAAGTTTAGCTAGTGATAACATTTGTTCAAATATCACTAATATACTTATCTTACAGCTGGTAACATGAAACACTTGTTTGAATGGGAAAAATAAATATTAGTCAACGTTGACATGGAGACTGATGTGGCCCACTCTATCTGAGGTGCAGAGAAAGGTCTACGGAAAGGACCTCCTAAAGGACCTCAGGAGGAACAAAGAATTTCTCCTTTTAATCCCTGACTTGGTCATCTACGGGAAGAACGACAAGAAAAAATAATTT
Source organism: Halyomorpha halys (assembly GCF_000696795.3). Taxonomy (NCBI): domain Eukaryota; kingdom Metazoa; phylum Arthropoda; class Insecta; order Hemiptera; family Pentatomidae; genus Halyomorpha; species Halyomorpha halys. The sequence continues at coordinate 334,160 of NW_027110535.1, forward strand.
AATATTACTGTCCAAATTTCTGAGGGAACCCGGATAAATTGTGAAATATAATAAAATAACAGCTTTAAGCTATAATAACAGCTAAAATATACAAACTTTAACAGTTTCACATTTGTATGAAATATATTTAAATGAATTATTTTTTTCAAATGCCGTTTATTTCAAAGAAAAAAATTCTTTTTCTATTCACTGGTAACCAAGATATGGTTAATGATTGGAAGTGAAAAGAATTTTTTTTTTTAAATAATTTATTTATTGATATTTACAACTGTATACACATATATACAACAAGTAAATTTGCTGAAGGTGACATAGTGACATGATAAAAACATGTGGAGAATGTACCCACTGATAGAACTCCAATAACATTTCTAGAGAAGAAGATCTCGATGCCATCTTCTTTTCAGACGCCTAGGAGGATTATTAGGTAATGAAGGAGAAGCCAGGTTAGAAACAAGTGGATTTGCGTGGTTGAGAAGTTTATTATGGAAGGAACGGTATCTGGTTCTGGCCAAATCGGCAACATATGGAATATTGAGGTCCTGATGGATGACTTGATTTGTGACAAAGTAAGGAGCATTAAGGATTTTACGAAGGATTTTAGACTGTAAGGATTGGATTCTGGAGGAATTTGATGGTTTAGTGGAGCCCCAAAGCTCAACTCCGTATGTCCAGATAGAAAAGAATTTAATTTATTTTAGAATTTCCTACTTCCTCAATCATTGTTGAAAGGGGTTGAGCTTTATTCATGAGATATATTAAAAGTTTTTAATATTCGTGGGTGCCCCCAGTAACTGCTATTACCTCCTTCCAGAATATTGTCAGGAAGTCCCAGTTCTTCACAACATCTAACCATTTCCTCTGGTACCAATCCATCTTTAGAAATAATAAAGGACAAAACCTTTTCCTCCTTTTAGGCAGTAGGATTGCATCAGTTCTTTGCAAGCTTGTTGATAATGTTGAGAATAAACATCCATTTAGATAAGTATTGTTCTTGATAATTGGCCCAAGAGAGAGATTGCATTTAACATTTTGCTCATTTGGGAAAATAAACGATGATATTTGACTAATATTTCATCTGTTTTGTTTATTATTTTATCTATCTTCCATTAATGATTTAATGTTGTTATTGCCGCTTGCTTACGTGGCTTCCTCTTTTACCTTCCACCTATTTCCAATTCAGTTTTGCTCTGGCCTCTTCCCAACGGTTAGACTGAGCGTTTCTCTTACCAGTACACTCCTCACGTGAATTTTTTTTCTCATAAGAGCATTTTGCTCACCTGGACACCTGCGTTTCTTATTTTAAATCATGGACCTAGCCATGAAGATCTTAGATTTTTTATAAAATCTTGATTCTTCTGCCCCTGAGGGAAGAGCGACAATTTACAATTTTAATTTCAAATATCATTGATTTTTATTGTTTTCATTATCTCATCCAATTATAGAAACAAAACAGTACTACGACTCTTAGGTCTTTATTTTGAAAATATTGTAATTTTTTCTTTTTGGTAAAGGATGCCGCTCCTCTGACTTCACAGCCATACATCAGCAGTGGCTTCAGAATTGTTTTAAAAATAAGAGTAGCTGTTTCTGGTTTTAATTTGGATTTTGTAATTAGGATAGGATATAGGGAACGTTACTAACCTTGCGTAGGTTTGAGTTAGTTTGATGTTAATATAGTGATTCCAGGTAAGGCGGTGATCGATGTGAATTCCCAGCCATATTACTGTTTCACTGGCAGGATTCAATTTCACATTTTTACCTTTGAGGATTAGTTTCAGTGAGTGTCTGAGAGTGAAAACTTTTAAAGTACATTTTTTTCAATTTTCAGACTAAACATCCATTTATTGAAGTATTGTTCTAGTTCATTAAGGTGACTTTGCAAAGTATTTCTAGCTACTACTTTTTCATCATGTTATCAAATACTTTATGGAAGTCCAAGAACGTTACCAGGGTGTTTCTTCATTTCAAATCCTTTTATTATAAACTCTGATAGTCTTGCCAGTAGGTGAGAACTGGAATGACTATACTGCAAACCAAATTGAAAATTCTTTAAAAACTGAAAAAAATAATAAAGATTTTTTTTTTTAATGGATTCCATTTATTTCCTATAAAATAAACTGATGGGTCTATAGCTGCTGATTTTTTAGCGTTGTTACCAGTCTTGTGTATAACTACGAGCTCGGCTTTCTCCCACGTATTGGCAAAATATCCAATACTTAGGCAAATATTAAAAATCCACATGATGAAAACCACAGTTTTTGTTGGCAACTTTTTTTATAGATATGAATAGAATAAAATCATGTCCTGGACTTTTCTTTACCTTATGACTTCTTAAATTTTCCCCTGGGTTGTCAATTTGAGTGAAAGGGACTGATTTAATTATTCGTCAATGTCATCATTCGCTCATTTAACATTCTTTTTTCTAGCCCGAAGGTCATATTTATGTCTGCCGAATCCTCCCTCTTGCTCCAAATAAATTTCTCAGATATTTATTAATCCGTGCCATTACTTTATATTATTCAGATAAATGGCCTGAGTAACTTGTACTTTGTCTTTAAAGGATTATCCTTTGCCTGAGTCAGCTAGAAGCTGCTAGGATTCAATGCTAGGTAAAACCATATAGGGCTCAATGAATCTCCTTGAAATATATCGCTATTGGCAAGCTATTTGGTTTTCCTAAGGTACTGAAATACATTCTATTTCTCTATCAATCACTTTGATGTGATTAGCCACGAAAATGTTAAGAGTTTCGATCAGCCAGCCATGTTTTTTGGAAATCACTCAAACTAAAATTAAGCTTATTAAAACTTTTTTGTTACAAACAAGGTGTAGAATCACCTCCTTGCTCATGATCCGCCAATTCTTATACACACTGTGTATGAAGAATTAATCCGTTAGTCAAATCATACACAATGTAAGAGTTGAATAGAATGGAAAGTATCGATCCAATCATAAAAATTAAATATGAAATATTTCCATTTAAAGGAACTAGTTTATTGGAAAGGAAATTATAATAAGGATCAATCTTGTTTTTAATACTATTTTTAAAACAATATTCTCTCGATATGTGTCAATAGTAATGCTTAATACTGTTTTAACAGTTACAAGGCAAATAAAAACCTTTTGTTTGAGTTGAATAACAGTTATTTTTTATAGTTTAATCCGGCAACGTTAACGATGAACAATACATTATTCCGATCAGTTATGTTTTGTAAATCTTTCTTATATTTAATCGATGTTTTTTGATTAAGAGGAAAAACCATTGTTTGTACATATAAGTTTTTGATGTTTCTGTCCATATAAAAAAAAATAATTTTCTCTCTAATTTACGGTTAAAAAAATAAATAAATAATTCTATAATGCTATAATTCTTAAAGGGTCAGGGGTGCAGTAATATTACTAGACCAACCGTTGTGCAAGGAGATGATTCGATCAGTGATTTCAGGTAATCGAACCCAATCAATTAATAATAATGAGACTGAGAGGACCCCAGAGAGCTCCCGACCTACAGGGCTGACTCACGGTTGCAGTAAAACCAAAATCAATTATCTGCTACTGCCAAATTCAAACAAAAAATAGTAATGAGAATGGGTGAACTCTGGGTTTCGAACCCAAAGGGCACACTCTCAGTCAAACAGAAAATAATTGTTTTATTGTATCTATATTGTTTTCATCATATTATCTTGACAATATTTTCTCTTCGTAAAATCCTCAATGCTCCTTATTTTGTTACTAATAAAACCATCTATAAAAACCTAAATGTTCCTTATGTAACCGATCTAGCCCGAACCCGATATTATTCCTTCCATAATAAACTCCCTAACCACCCAAACCCACTAGTTTCTAACCTTGC
>NW_027110535.1:338960-352254 GCF_000696795.3 Halyomorpha halys
GCACCCGGACCATATTCCTTTCATCTTTACACACGGTCAATCAATAATCTTCCAATAAATATTTACATTTATAAAAAAGAAGAATCAATACAATAAAACACTTAGATTAAGTAGTTCTGATCGAGTATAGAGATAAATCGCCCAGCCATCGGCCTATCCAAGACAGCCTTATGACGGAAATGAGAAAAAGTTCACCGAGACAACAGAGAGATGTGACAATAACAGATTTACAAGCGGACCACTCCTTTGTTCTACATATCTCGCTCTACTACCCCTATAACTCTCCACGTTCCAACATTTAATAACCATTGTTACCTGACGTTGCCTTTACTGTTTTTATCAGTATGAAGATACACCGCATGAATACCGGTTATCATTTCTTGTGCATGTATAGTCGTTCCTGAATACAGTTTGCTTTAACTGAAATACTGCCTATCCTAAAATTAGGACTGTATAACTTAAGTTGGCACTTTCCTGAGGTTTAACAAACGTATAATCATATAAAAGCTAGTAACTTTTTTAATCGCTACATAAAAAACAAATATACAGGGTTATGATGCTTATGAATTCTTCCATCTTCGTCTCGGTCGTCTCATCTGAGGTTTACCTTAAGCATTAAATTTAGAGATGCTCGTTCATTATAAAACTCCGTAACTTAAGATTATATTTAAAATCCGTAAAATATTTTTTAATAAAAGGGGTTTATCATTGATTATAAAGAGTTTCCTCGTTCGTTTTAGATCGGGAAATTTTGTTGAATAATTCAGGTATGAAACTGTAAACAACTTTTTGTTTGTTCATTTTTTTTTTTAGGTATTCATTTTTAACTAACAAATATCAATCAATTTAATTGATGAAAAAAAAATGGTCATGAAGGACTGTATTACCTTTACAATTTTTAAAAATATAAAACTATAAACATATTTTTACGGTATTATTTTACACACACAAAAAAAACATATATACGTATATTTATAATTACTTTACCCCAGTAATATTATTTATATACATTGTCATGTTTCCAGTTCGTGGTAGTATTTGTTGCAATTTTCTTTTTTTCTTCTATGCTGTAAATAGTAGTTTACATTTTATTAGCATATATCATTTAAATATCACGGTAGCAGCGTGGTAACGCGCCTGTTTACCAACCCAAAGGTTATGAGATCGAGTCCCCGGCCCTACCCGGGATTTTTTCAAGCATATAACTATGCAATACTCACTCACAACCTCCCCCAGGGCATTTGTGAGGCCCGTAAGCCAATGGGTGGCACTCACAAAAATAGGCGTGGGAGTGACGAACCCACCTTATGAAAACCTCGTCATGAGCCGCGCGATGTATTTCCTACGTGCATTGCGCGAGGCCTTGGACCTCTATGGTCTTTCGTACCAATAATAATAATAATATATCATTTAAATAAACTAGTCCAACCCTGCGAGAACTGTTGCATTAGATGTGTTCCCTTTTTCCCTTTAATTCATTCAAAGTATCAGCGATTTCTTGCTCATTTGTATAAACAATATAATATTATTAAGAATGTATATTCTTACACATTATACTTACATAAATTGGTGAAGCTGCATACCTTATAATGAGTATCTTTAAGTAACAGTTTACGTAATGAGTAATTACGTTGCCTCACTGAAAAATATCATTTCATATTATAATATCGCAAGCTTATACTATAGGATCTCGAGCATGACTTGTTTCAAAACATTCACGCTATTATCGAGTAATTTAAACCATCAAAATAATAGTTCACTAAATCGTCGATAGCCCATGGCAACTATGGCGCCGGAAAAGCTGATCTTAGAATGAGGTTTGACCAGTACCTAATACGTGCGCAGACACAAAAATGGTTCTATTATGGGCTTTAAAACACAGAACCCAGTCTACGTTCCACCAGAAAGTACTTAAAGTATTAATGTATGTGTACTAAATCTATAAAACCCAATTTGAACCGTCCCGATCCGCCGATTTACTTCTACCAGAGTTCTCTCACATTTTTGAATGACTTTTATTAAAGTTTCAGTAAGAACGATCTGTATCATATCGATCAGGGTTATAGAAAGGTATATATGAAATTTTGAGAATTATTTTAGTATCATGTCAAGGACAGAAGGGATATGAAGGTCATGGTGTAATGTTTTGTTTGAAACGTAATAGGGTGCATTAAACCATGGTTCTAAGGATTTTGGATTGGATACGTTTGATGTTGAAAGGTTTAGCTGTTTCCCAATGTTCAAATCCGTAGGACCAGATAGGTCTGAAATTAGCTTTATAAATTATAAATTTGTTTTTTCTTGAGACATAAGAGATCCTGATGAGTATTGCTTGTATTTTAAGTCTAGTACGTTGCTTTTAGTTGAGTCTTTTGTCTAGGATAAATTTAAAAGATTGTGTCGGATCTGGGTAAAGGACTTTTTTAGAGCAAAGTTTTAAATTACCTCAGATTTTAATTTCTAGTAAAAAGTATGGATTGTCACTTTTTTTTTTCATTTTTGACCTTGTTTTTTTAAAGTAAAATGGACAAAAAAAATTATATATCATATGCCGAGTAAACAAGTAAGGAACTCTTTTATTTTGTCAATTTAAAAAAAAAAATAATTTGATACTTGATCAACAGTTTCCGATTTTTATTTTAACCTGAATTTCTTGATATTCTATAATATCAATAAGCACAATTTTTTTTTTATTCCCAATAAAATAGTCAGTAAAATGTATTAAGAGGACCTTCTTAAAATGTTTTAACATATTTTAATTTGAGATTTGTGTTTTCAAAGTTTAAATTTGAAGTCCTTTCATGTAACAACAATTTTAATAATTAATCATATTTACTAGTTATTCCGAAATATCGTAGGTACTGAGCGTTGCTACATCATTTATCGGTACAACGGAAATGTTTGCCCATGCTGTGTTATTGAAGTAAATTTATTATTCGACTTCATTCAAGCGCAAATGTTTACCTTCGTTCAACTTTCTCGGATTGAAGTCCCAAGATGGAGAAGTTTGTCAATAACTTCTAAATGTGAATGTATCGTTCTCCGAGAGAGGCTGAACTTAGAAAGTTTGGATTGATAGCACAACCCTTTGCCGGCGGGTATTTAAACTAGAAAATTTAAAATGCAACGAAATTTTATTCAGATGAAGAAGGAATTCAATTGTACTAACCCTTACCCAATTAGCTAAATTAATTAAATTTTTAATAAAAATTGAACAAATGCAATTTTATAACCAAAACAATATCAATAAAGAAAATATAAAAATTTAATTATTTAAAAATAAATAAACAAATGTATAAATCTTCATCAAAAAATAAAAAAAAGTATTTATAATCTTAAACACTTTCTTGAGACTGGTTAATGTTGTTTGAATAAATAAATTTAAATTTTATTCATTTTATTCTCTTTATAAGTCCGACATTTCGGAAAATTCGGCCATCTTCAGGGACAATCTTAATACAATTTTAGAACTAAATAATTTTAAAAAAACAACTTCATGCAGGCTATTTTGTCCAGGTCAATTCAACAATTACTCTAATTAGTATATTTTCACATTAAAAAAAAAATTAAAATTCTTTATCTCATAATGTTTGTTAAAATTTATCACAATGGTCAATTCAATACCAGTTGAATATTCCTGAGCAGAATTGCCTGCATGAAGTTGTGTTTTTAAAATTATTTAGTTCTAAAATTGTATTGAGATTGTCCCTGAAGATGGCCGAATTTGCCGAAACGTCGGACTTATAAAGAGAATAAAATATTTTGAGACTAAAATAGATAAAATTTAAATTTATTTATTTAAATAAAAAAACTGTTTCGCGATTGAGAACAAAATTAATTATGGTCCTGCTGCATTGGAAAAAATAATGTTTATTTTTCTAGATATGGTATCCTGAAAAGATTGACCTTGTAATTGCAGCTAGGTGGTCTCAGCTCAGATTATCTATAAACAAATGACTGCAAGTTTTTTGTTATAATTCGCAGCACTATTAATTCCTTTGTTACAAATAGTGTAGTTGAAAATCCATACATACATAAGATATTTTGTTGATATTATTTATATCGTTTTTAAAGTTTTTTACAGTTTATTGGCATTCGTATCAAGTCAAAATAATTTTACTCTTGTACTTAATTTCATACAAATTTAAAATATTTACTTTTATAAATCGTCGATAACTCTATTTGTCTAGGGTTGCCCACCAAAGACAAATCAGCAAATAAATAACTATAAATTTCTGAGTGAATGTTTCTGAGTCTTGTAACAATCTAGGTTGTTGCTTTTATAGCTTAGAGACCTTTTATAATGTTTATTAAAAACATGTCCTAAATAAAAATGTATATTTACCTAAAGTTAGTAAAAATAACCATGACAATATCATAAGAATAAAAATTCTTAAAATCAGTATAAGTTCAAATATTTGGTATTTGCATATTTCATCCTTAGAATAAGTTAGATTCCCGACTCATAAGGTGATTTTTGATTAGAAATTTACAATGAAGTTACTTAACAGCCCAGTAACTGGGCACTCAGACAACTGCAGTGAGATTGATTCCCACCTGGGTTGCTTAAAATTTATTTCCTGGCAATACGAATTGGCCGAATCTGGGTAGAGAGTGGCAACCTGTTGATAGCCTATTAAGGGTAATCGCAGCCCGACCCATTAAATACCCAATAAAATTGAGGCCTTCATATTGGACTTTCAGAAAAAAATATACAGTGAACGAAAATTTAAAAAAAAAATCATTACGTATAACCTGTACAAGAAAAAGTATATTTTATTTTCACTTACATATATGTGAGATATATAGTAACGAGAAGTAATGTAGTTGTGAAAATTTTTTAATCAAAGTTTTTCAAGGGAAATAGAAATTTTTAAGTCCCTGGTCCAAGTAAAATTAATAATTACTAATAGCCCGTGTACCAAGCCTTACTAAATGGCCATTCTTACTCATAGCTATCAATTTTTTCTTTTTCTTGTTTTCAAAATAAGAATCTGTCAAATTCATGTCTTACATTTAATTAAATATTGATTTAAATATTTGCATTATTAAATGATGAGTGATAGCTGAGCGTGGATTACATATGAAGAGATGATTAAGGGGATCGGCCAGGGAAGAACACAAACAAGGAAAAACTTGTTCATTAGTGCCAAAGTTTCTTTCTTGCATTGTTGTTTCTCCCTCACTAACTTTATTAGTTATGTTCACCATATTCAATTATTTGTATTTATATTACTTACTACTCTCTTATTACTTTTTTTATTTATTTTATTTTTTTTTATAATTTATTTATTGTTATTTACAACTGTATACACATATATACAACAAGTAAATTTTCTGTAGGTGACATAGTGACATGATACAAACATGTGGAGAATCTACCCACTGATAGAATCTCGAGGCCATCTTCTTTTCAGACGCCTAGGAGGATTATTAGATAATGAAGGAGAAGCTAGGTTAGAAACAAGTGGATTTGGGTGGTTGAGAAGTTTATCATGGAAGGAATGGTATCTGGTTCTGGCCAAATCTACAACATATGGAACATTGAAGTCCTGATCGATGACTTGATTTGTGACAAAGTAAGGAGCATTAAGGATTTTACGAAGGATTTTGGACTGTAAGGATTCGGGAATCAAATTCGGGAGGAATTTGATGGTTTAGTGGAGCCCCAAAGCTCAACTCCGTATGTCTAGATAGGCCTTATAATAGTCATTACTTACTACTCTTAAGTTACATAACTTTATATCTTCTTCTTTAATAAATTTTTATTAAAGAAGAAGGTATATCGTTATTGTTACGAAGGTATATTGTTATTCTGCTTACATATTTAATTGATCACATATACGTTTTCTATATATTTTTTTAATTTTTATATTGTCAATTTAAAATGATTTCCAATTTTTACATGTATTTATTTAGTTGATTATCAGATCTATGTTATTTTCTTCTTTCATTCTTAATTTTAATATTACTACATTCCCCGTAAAGCATTCCTCACAGTTTCAATATTACTATAATATTTCACTATACATTTTCTTCTAATGAGCCAAAAGACCTTTTGTAAAATAAAGTCGAAAATTAGAGTTCTTGCAATGGCAAGGTGCTCTGCTCATGTAGAGTGATAGCGACTTTTTCCCACTTACTAAGCCTCCACTGGCTTGTTACTAGTGACGAGGTAAGAGGGCTACTCTGGGATCTCGAAAGGGCCTGTTCTTTTTAATGTTTGGTATGAATGTGTTCGATTGCCACTATTACTCATTGCCTAAGTTTGTGGCAGATTGTAATATTTATCAATAAATAAAGTGAATAGTAGTTCAGTAATAGTTGTAAAAGTTTCATAATTTGATAGGAATTGGTTTGGGCCATGATATGAAGTGTAGAGCAGGGCCCTTCGAGATCCCTGCGCAGCCCTTCACATCGTCATTGGTAATGGAGCCAGTGGAGGGTGAGTAAGTGCGACAAGGCATTCCCAGAACTCTAATTGCTGACTTTATTTTACAGAAGGACTGACTTTATTTTACATGAGCAGTTTTGAAGAAAATGCATAGTGCAATATTAGAGTAATATTAAAACTGTATCGAATGATATACAGGGAATGTAGTCATATTAAAATTAAGAATGAAAGAAGAAAATGATATAGATATGAAAATCAACTAAATAAATACAAGTAAAAATTGGAAATTATTTAAAATTTACATAACATAAAAATCTCTTACTAACAATTTTGTTTTCACAAAACGTACGGTGAGCATCCATATCAAATTTAAGGTAACTATTTCCTTAGGCTTTATCAGTATTGAAGAATACAGAGCTCCGAAATTTATGTCAAGGCTAGGGCTCACTAGAAAAATAATAAAGTCATTGCTTATCCAATAAAATAAATAAATATCATTATACAAAGCATATTGACTATGATGAAATTTGTGAGAAATTAGGTTTTTGTTATTTTTTTCTTTCATCACAATAGAAGAAAAACATCTATGTTCAAAAATAACCAAAACTGTTCGGTGGGCTATCACTGAAATGGAAAATCAATTTGGAAGAGAAGGGGGATACAATTACCGAAAGTGTTCGTCTCTGTTCTCATTGAGAGCCGATTTTGTTTCGCGTGACCGATCTGTAACAAGATGTCGCGGGAAATTGAGTAGCATGCTGTTTGATTGAAAGCGTTTAATGTAATTGGGGGATGGGTTCATAATGATATGCTAATGTATTATTCAATAATTATTATTATTATAATTGTCTTTCGTGGATTCGAATAAATCGTTATTGTACAAGAGCCGAGAAGAAAAAAAGGCAGTTTTTGTCTACTTTGATTAAAACTATATATAATTGCTAGTCAAAACTGATGAGTCTGCCAAGTATAGGTGGAGGAAATAAAAAATGGCGGCTGTTTCAAACCCTTAAAAAAACAGTAATTTTTAATCTAAGCTCTATATCTTAAAAAATACCGACAACACTAGAAAACCTAAGAGAACATTATTTAATAAAGAATAAATTTTCTGAAATATTAGCCCTAATATAGCTATTTTCGTCCAATAGTTCTCGAGATATTTCTTTTTAAAAAAACAACATTTCTTAAAAATGTAAGGAATGATTAGTGATTAGTTAATTTATTTTGAGAAATCTATATCTCAGGAACTATGTGACGTATAGATTTCTATTAGTACTCAAATTAAAGGTAGTTTAGTGTACTAAAAAGTAGTTAATGCCTTTCATCTTCGTAGGAATAGTAGTTTTTCATAATATTTCCTAAAATAAATTGAATAATAGTTGTTCGGACGATAAGCTTGACTTATGAAAATCTTCATTTCAGAAACCATAAGACGTACAGGTGTCTGTCAGCACTCAAATAAAAGCTAGTTAAATGACTATGCAATAGGGATTAATATATAATATAACTGTTATCTTTGTAGGAATAGTAGTTTTTATAATATATGACAAAATAAATTCACAAAATTTTAATTTCTAGTTGTTCGTATAAAATGCTTTTAGAAAAAAATAAATCTCTAGAACCATAAGACTCACATATGTCTGCTAGCACACAAAATAAAGGAAATTTAACTTACTATAAAGTATTTTATGACACTTATCTTCGTAGTAGTTTTTACGATTTAGCATATGAATATAAATTTGGCACATGTAAATTTGTTCGAACAACTATAAATCAATTTATTTTAGCAAATTTCATGTAAACTATTACACCTACGAAGATAAACATCATAACTACATTATAGCTCATTAAACTAGCTTTAATTTGAGTGCTAATAGACATCTGTACGTCAAATGGTTTTTGAGATATGAATTTTTCAAAATAAATTCACTAACTACTGATCTTTCTGTACGTTCTGTAAAACATTTTTATGAAATGTTGCTTTTTAAAATGCTACATCTCAAGAACTATTAAACCGAAATAGTTCTGTTAGGGCTCATATTTTAGCAAATTTACTCTACTTTAAATAATGCTCTCTTAGATTTTTTATTGATGTTGATAGTTTTAGAAATATAGAAAGCTCCGAATGAAGAATTAATTATTTTTAACGTTTTGAAACAGCCACCATTTTTCATTCCCCCTACGTATACTTGGCAGACTCATCAATTTTGACTGGTAATTATACATTGTTTTTATTAAAGTGATCAAAAATTGGGGTGAAATAACTGCCTTTTTCCTCCTCTGGAACTTTTGTACTATTATGTTGAGGTGTAGTTGACCGTAGATAAATATAAGAAGATAGTCGGGGGTGCAGTCAGCAAAAATACATAAATAAACGAAACTTATTAATTTTTGCCGACGTTTCGACCTGAATTTCAGGTCTTCATGAGGGCCGAAAGAACAAAACGAAATAACAACCTTAATTAAGAGAAAAATTATAAGAAAATGATAATAAACAAGCTTTGAAAAATACATAAAAATAAATTAGGAGGATAGTAGGAAATTGATACAGATAAAATATAATATTGCGGAGGTAAGAATTATACAAAGTAAATAATAACAAAATATTTTTTTTAATAACCAGTGTTCATGTAAATATAGAGATAAACAAAATAAAAGGTGCGGAAGAAAAATTTAAATGATGGATAATAGAATTAAGATATCAAAAAATGTAATTAATGAAAAAATCTAAGTCTAAAATAATGAAAAACTATTTAAAAACAACATAACGAAATGAAATAAAAAAAAAAATGAAAAGTCAAAATAAAGTGATGCGTGAGAGATCGATGTTTTTATCGATTGCAGTTTCGTTTTCTACGCTTACAAAAACATATAAATCGACCGTAATATGTTAAGTTAAAACAAAACTTTATTCAACCGTGTTATTTAAGAATCGATGGCATTTTAATTTAAAAATAAATTTTCACATAAAATAATGACCTGTTCATACAATTTAAAAAGTATTTGTCACACAAATTTCTAATTATATCCTCAGTGTCGATTATTATTGTTATGTATCTTCATTACGATTTCTTGTTAATTTTGTAAAAATACCTTCAAGAAATAAAGTTTAAGTTGTAAGCTTGAAGTTTAACTTCCTATTGATTCTTCTGTTGGAAGACATTAGATATGAAAACGCTCGTTAAATCATTCATCATTGTGAAGAGTAAAACGACTTTCTTTTTATTGATGGTTCTCCATTTATAAGAATATTCTTTTCCCTTTGGAGATGGGATTGTATTTATTGTTCTTATCTTTTCGTCTTGTTGAATATGGGTATTCTGTATTCATTTTCTTGGTGGTTTATTTATAATTCTAGTAAATAAATTACGGTTTAGGAAATTTATAAAATTTCTAGTCCTAGTGTTTATCAGTTCTCTAATTTATTTTTAAATGGAATCAATTTTTACCAATATTTTATTTTTTTTATTGAAAAGAAATAATAAAATCTGTCAGAGTTAAGAGCAGTTAGTATTAGTTCGTTAGTAATCATCTATATATACAACAATAATGATCATAGAATTTAAATAAAAAATAATTATAAAATAAAATAAAGTAAAAAAAAATACTATTATGATATGTACAAATAAAAATTTAAATCGATATCAAAGTTATAATAAAATAAAACTGATATATGTACAAGATAAAGACAATTAAATTTAAATTACGAAAAAATATATAAATATTCGCGCTTATAGACAATAAATACATTCAGCCTTGTTGACTCAGAACCAAACTTAGCTACCCTCCATTGAAAGACAAAGTAGGGCTCGAAGAGATCCCAGCGCTTCTCGCTCATCCAGTTGCGGCACTGCTTTTGAGAATGAGTTTCTTTTATTTTTGCTAAAATGTTTCCAAAACTTATAATTTAAGAAAATCCTCGAAGCTTCTTATAAGTGTACATATTAAATGATTTACATTTACTTCAATGTCCCTTTTGTTTCAAATTTAACCAAAACTAGATACGATTCGCCAATTTGTCTGCTTTGCAAAACCTTTAAGGTTATTTTGAATTTTGGCTGTTGTTTCCACTAATTGATCTATGGCTATTTCATTCCGGTTCTCACCCGTTGCTTCTGTATCGAAACTTCTACACTGTCCCTTCTTGCCCATGGCTTCGGTTCAATTACCGCCCCTTGAGATAACAATTATATAGCAGTAGCAGTAGAGGTTGAAATATAGTCTTGTCTTCTTCTAGATTGTTAACAACATAACAAATTAACAAGTAAACCAACTGTTGCCTAATAAAGAAGAGAGGTAACCACCCAAAAGCACTGATGGCGGCTGTCGCCCCTCACTTACTATAGCATGATTTTTTTTACTGGGGGGAGGGGTTCAGTACTTAGTGAGAAAGTACTGTTTCTTGAACAACAGTTATACAAGGAGGTTATTTTGTCTTAATTACACTCAACCGCCAGGTTAACTCCAAGCTTAAGGTTAGTCACTTTAAAGAAGCTGAGTGGAGAGGTGGGCCCCAGGCTCCCGAACCTGCAGGTTTGACTCACGGCTACAGTAAGATAATAAATAATTATCTGCCTCACCCAGATTCGTACTCTGGTCCGGGCAGTTAGTAGCACTGGGCCTTGCTCACTGAGCAACCCTACTCCCTTAGAAAAATTAATATCTGGCATGTAAAATTGTAGAAAACAAGAGAAGATATTAAAATCGTAAAAAAAAAAGTCCGACTTTTCAACGTAAATACCGTTTTTAAGGCCCCTTGAGTTTAAAAATTAAGGAAATTGTAGTTTTGAAACATTTAAAGATTAATGTTAACTCAAAGTAGGGTGGTAAGTGAAAATTATTTGATATAATATATATTTATATATTTTTTTTTTGTATTTTACAATTTTTGTAAACTTTAATTTTCTTGAGGTATGCTTTCAAAAAAATAAAAATAACATTGATAGGACCAGTGATGCGGGGAGAGGGATGGGCTGGGATCTTTTGAGCTCTGCTCTACCCCTCACACGTGGGGGATAGAGTGGGCTCAGGGATTCTCAGGTCGATTGTGTAAATATTTTATATAAGAGTGTAAATGTGACTAGAGATTATGTATTTTTTTCATACATATAGTTTAATTATGTTAATTTTGGTTATCCTTCTATTTGTATATATTTTAAGAGAGATTTTTTTTTCATTCATTTATTTATTTGTATTATTATTTTATTTTATTTTAGAATGTATGTGATCAATCATCACTATTACCTATTGCCTACAACTGTGTGGCAGATTGTAATATCAATCAATAAATAAAAAGTATTTTAAAAAAACACTGATAGGAGAGTCAAATTTAAGAAAAATTCAAAATTAATTTTAGTTGATATTTGAGGTTAGCAGTGAATTTAACAGACGGTGCTTCAGCTAGCATCAAACCGAGCAAAGGGTGACTTGACATAACATAAGAGAGTTTGGTTTCCACTGTTTGACAACACCATAATAGTTTGCAATATAACAGTAGCAATGTCAATGAGCTCTCTACCCGCAAATGAAACCAACCGACATTCTCCATAGCAATCCAAACAATGAAACTGAAGACCGACAAACCTTAGTAATAAAATGAAGGGATAATTATTACTGTTTACACAGTCCTTAATGAAGTGGGCTACACGGTTGTAACTTGAGCTTATCACACTAAACTCATTCGTAAATGGAATAGAGCATATATTTGAAATTGTTAATTGCAATTTCATGAATGCTACTTACGGCCTGCTATGAGTTTTATCTTTTCATTAGAACTGCTAGTAAATGTTTTATTAAGAGGGCCTGACAACCGAGTGCTTGGTTCAGAAGGTTGTGGGCTCGATTCTCACCTGGTTCAGTCAATATTTATTTCCCAGCCCTCTCAATAAATTAATCTTGGATTATATAGGTCCTCAAGGAAGGACTTGAGTAAAAAAAGTTTTCTTTAAATTATGTATTGTTTAATTACATAACAATCCTAATTCTGTCTTGCCTATCCGAATGCTGGTCACTGATAATCACTTTATTCAACTGCAATATGTTTCACTGACTAATGGTGATTTATGCTAGAAAGCATGTATTTTATAATATTTGCAGCATTTCAATGTATATATTAATATAAGTTTTATGAATCGATGGATTATAGCAAGTGATAGCTCTACAATGTACTCCAAATATACAAAAAATAATATAAAATAGTGAACATTTTAAGCATTTTATAAATTACAAATACAGTTTTTAAAAAATTCCTGAATGATCTCATACATACTAAAATAAAATAAAATGAATAAATGAATGAAAAAAAAAACTCTCTTAAGATATATACAAACAGAAGAATAAACAAAATGAACATAATCAAACTATGTGTATGAAAGAAAAAAATAAAATAAAATAACACAATGATAAAATAATATAATCTATAGTCACATTTACACTCAAATATATATTATTTACACAATCGACCTGAGGGTCCCTGAGCTCACTCTATCCCCACGTGCGAGGGGTAGAGCAGAGCTCAAAAGATCCCAGCGCATCCCTCTCGCTGCATCACTGGTAAAGAGACAGTGGAGGCTGAGCAAGTGCGCTAAAGCCGCAAACACTCAACTTGAGTGGAGAATCTGACCATTGCTAGAACTCCAATTGTCCATTTTTATTTTAATAAGTCTCTTGGCCTTTTCAACCTTCTCGGTGGGCTGTAGGGATGGGTGGCACTAGATAAGGTTTGAACCAAAGGATTAGGATGGTTGGAAAGGTTTATATGGAATTTTGAGAATTTGGTTGGTATGAGGACAAGGATATTTAGGTCATGGTGAAGTGTTCTGTTGGAAACGTAATAGGGTGCATTAACTATGGTTCTAAGGATTTTGGATTGAAAGGATTGGATACGTTTGATGTTCGACG